>NC_050583.1:48351463-48433963 GCF_013368585.1 Megalops cyprinoides
CAAGTCTGGTGATCCAGCAAACAAAATGAAACAAAAAAAAATCTACTGGGTGCCACTGTGCAGCCCATCTCCCCTGTGCCCTCCCCATCCCCACCCCTGCCCGCGTCACTCACTCCAGCCGAAGAAGGGGGGCAGGCTCCAGCCCATAGAGTAGGCCCAGGCGGCGGCGAGGATGATCAGAGCGCGGCGGCGTGACATCACTCCGATGGAGGCCAGCGGGCGAGTGATGACGAAGTAACGGTCCAGCGCGATGACTGTCAGCGTGATCATGGAGCAGATACCGAAGAGAGCACCGCAGAAGGCGTACAGCTCACAGCCTGACAGACAGACAAACAGGACAGATGGGACGGACAGACAGACAGGAGAGACAGATAGACAGGTCAGCACATTGTTCCTGGCCCCAGAAGATGCAGGGACTGCTCAAAGTGACAGCAGTTAAGAAGGATGACTAACAATTAGTTTTTTAGTGAAGTTTCATCTAGGTGAGACTTCGTCTGTAAAACGAAGTTTGTGTTTCATATTTTGTGCACTGGTTAAGCAAATCACAATCATATGCATTCAGAAAAGGATGGACATTTCGCCTGGTTTCATACAGTATATCATTTGCACATTTAATATTGCATTCTTTCTTTCTCTTATCACTATGAACCATATGTCTCAATTATTAAAACATTAAAATTTGATTTTATGTTCCAGATAAAAAGTTCTTTGCTGGATTACTGTCCTAGGCTTAAAGGAAAATTTTTCATGGCCTGATTGATTTTTAGATGTGATGTCAGACAGCTGTTAAAATGGTTGAGTGATAGACGTAGAGGGTCAGCTGACTTAACAGCAAACACGTAGCAGCACAAATTCAAGCCATGTGACGTCAGGTCACAAAAGGTTAAAATAAGCATAATGACCTCAGCTTCTGATAATTTGTCATTACGTTATGCATTGTCCCCTTTCCTGGTTGGCTGAAGGAAACACTACATTACCACTGCTTCCATCTAGGAAAAAGTATAGGCAAAATAAAATTAATAATTCATGTGGCCTACAGGCAAACTATGATTGCAATGGAATGTTCCATGATTTCTCTGAAAAGAGGCTGGGAAATGGCAGGGGCAAATACATCAAGCCCAGAACGGGAGAAGAAATCCCTGTTTGCTCATGATGTCTCTTTCTGACAGCACCCTGTAATTACAGGGCGCAGGTAATCAATGCATCACATGGAATTATACATGTGAAGAAGTGGAAACATGCAGTGAGGAAGATTGATGGACGGTATGCATGCATGCATGCGTGTGAGCGTGTGTGTGTGTGTGTATGTGTGTGTGTGTGTGTGTGTATGTGTGTGTGTGTGGGTGTGGGTGACATTCTCTGTTATAATGCACTTCAACATTTGATGCTGAAGAACAATTCCTGATTATTGTGTGCCTAATGAAAATGCTTCCTGTTGTCTGTTGTGTGTGTGTGCGTGTCTGCATTTGTGTATGTGTGTATGTGTGTGTTTTGTATGTGTGTGTGTGTGTGTGTGCGTGTGTGTGTGTGTGTGTGTGTAAGTGTGTGGGTATGCGTGTGCATGTGTGT
This sequence comes from Megalops cyprinoides, assembly GCF_013368585.1. NCBI lineage: Eukaryota > Metazoa > Chordata > Actinopteri > Elopiformes > Megalopidae > Megalops > Megalops cyprinoides. The sequence goes on from NC_050583.1 coordinate 48,353,033, forward strand.
ATGTGTGTATGTGTGTGTTTTGTTTGTGTGTGTGTGTGTGTGTGTGTGTGTGTGTGTGTGTGTGTGTGTGTGCGTGTGCGCATCTGTGCTTGTCCCACCAAACTTGTGGGGTTATTTTCTCGAATGCATACCAAGTGTCCCAGAAAACACATCACTTCACTCTAATTCCGAGCACACCGTATCCAGCTCCTGTCATCAGAGATGCCAGAGACGTGTTTTTTTTCACGTGTTTTTTTCGTGTTTTAATTCATAATTACTTTAAACGCTGGGTTTGGGAGGTCTGATAAATGCGCTTAAGGGAAGTTTCACCTATTCTGCATCTGGGTCACGCGATTTTGCGCTCAGAACCGCAGCTCAGCAAACTCCACAGTAACCTCAGGAAATCCGCCATCGGTGAATGTACGCGTTAAATAAGCGGGAATTACATTCAGGCGAGGCAGAGCGAGGTGTTAGAGAGAAAGGCAGGTGACCCGGAAGCCAAAAGGGGCCCCTGTCCTCGGAGAATCCGACCCGTGGCTGAACGCGCTTCCAGGAAAAAGAGCAGCGGAGGTCAGAGTGGATGATTAAATAAAAAAGAAGCGTTTTAGACATGATCAAAGGCTTATGCATCGCTCAATCAAATGAAGAGAACAAGCTGTGGGGGCGGGGGTGTGTGTGTGTGCTTGGCCTGGTGCTGGCTCTGTAAACAAGTGTCTTCCAAGTACTGGGAAACCATTGATTCAAAATTTTATTAGTTTTATTCATTCTTTTTTTCTCCTCAAGGATTTTTTTTTTTGGTGTATCCACTCTCCTTCAGTCCTGTGGTTCTAGTAGTGCTTCTCCTTCTCATTGCTCAAACCACGTTTGTGTTCACAGGTTAATGACTCGTCTCAATCTTTATCCATCATTCAGAGATGTCATGTGGTATCATTCATTTACAGCAGACATTCATTTACAGTTATGGCAGAGCCACCCTTTTCTCTGTGCCCTCCACCTCCGTCCCTTGTCATCTAGCCCTGCCCATGAGCCCCCAGCCCCACCCCTGCATCCTCCAGCTCCGCCCCTGTGCCCTCCAGTTCTGCCCCTTGTTCCACCCCATGTCGCCATCCTGAAGCAATGTGTGGTTTGAAAGTGGCCTCTCTCTGTTCCCCTCCCTGTGAGCTGAAAGGACCTGCTCCCTGATGTTTGGTGCTGGATGAACGCTGCTCCTGTTAATGGTTCTGCCATTTTGTCTGCCTCTGCACTTTGAGGGAGGAGCAAAAATAAAAATCCCAGTTTTGACAGCTGTTAAAAAGGCCACATTTTTACTAGTGACGCTGTCATCAAGAGACAGTTGCCATACCTTTTCCCTACGGCATCATTTTAACAAAGCAGAACTCAATGGAGCTTGTTCTGGAGCTTTAGAGAATGCCCTGGCTAGAGATCAATGGTCCTCCATCCAGTCCTTTGCTGAAGAGCCAGAACTGCAAGTTCTCTGAGTGCTGCCGAGTGAAGAGGTGTCCGTTAGCCGGGAGAGAAGCGCAGGTCTTTGAAGTCCAGCGGCGTTAACACCGTCGTTAATCTCCGATGACAACCCTCGGCGCAGCATTCCATTATTGAACAAGCATTCGCAGCAAGGTCAGCATCAGAAGAGGCGAAGTTCTTATCACTCAGCTTTCCTTCCTCTGCCTCACCTGGTAATCCTGCAGAACGTCAAAGCTGGCCAGAAGGTGGGCTGTTTTGAGGACTTTTACATTCAGTCGGGTGTTTTGACAGATTAGCATGAGTGAAAGACAGCTGTTCAGTTCAACGTTTCACGACAATCAGTCTGACAAAAAATGACAAAAATGTCTAACAGTATCCCCGAGAACTGTTATGCTATGTTTTTATATTTTATGGTATAAAAAAAAAATCTTCTGTACTAACATGTCTCTATGTTGCAGGTTTTGTTTGCAGATTTCTGTTTTATTGTTGCAGGATATACAGGAGCATGGTACTGTACATAATTAATCTGGATTCCTACTGCGATATTTTGCTTATGAGGTAGTTAGCCAAACCTGATTGATGTACTAATTGTAAGTCGCTTTGGTTTAAAAGCGTCTGCGAAATACCAAATTGTAAATTGTAACAAGACATAGAGATCATGAGAGAGAGACAGATAATGCTACTTAATATCAGTAAGACGTCACTTTTCAGGCAATGACTCTCTATCAAGCTTAGATGGAGAGTTTTCATTGTGTGCAGATGTTGCAGACTTTGTGAGCATTCCTGCAAAAGGAATGTTGAGAGACATCAACTTAATGCAGATGCTGTGCTGACCCACTGACCTTCATATTAAATGAATGTGTGAAACCAATCACAGATGTGTACTGCCAGCTATTTGAAGATCAGTAGATCTCCACAGCAGCTGCTGTGAGCTGCCACCCGTGAGCAAGCAGGAAGTTTGCTCTGCTACTGTGATCACATGTCAAATCACATGATCAGTCTGGGACAACCCCATTGGGTCAAGTGTTGTGATCATTTTCGGAGGGAACCAAGAGAACAGAAGGGAACAAGGAAGAGAAGAAGTATTAGAGATTGAAAGAGAAAGAGAGAAAGGAAAAGTAAAAGGAATGAGAAGAAGCCAGAAGGAGTCCCTGGGTTTTCGAAGGTTACCTTTCTCTCCGAAGATCCACCTCCTGTGCATGCTGGTGATGAAGAAGATGGGCGTCTGGGTTATGCACATGAGGAAGTCGGCGATGGCCAGGTTAATGACGAACATGTTAGCCGGGGTCCTCAGACTGCGGCTCCTGCAAGCATACAAACACACAGGTCATTTACCAGGTGCCTTAATCCAGGATATATGATGTGAAAACATACAAAAAGCACAAATACTGATATAAAGAACATCATATTCAAAAGCAATAGTCATTTGTCACTGAGCCCAGCAAATCTTGCACAGCTATAATACATTGGACAAACATAAAACTACAAGGACTGCAGCTCTCACTCAAACCTTGCCCTGTGAGTAGGGGGTGCCTCTGAGTCTTTACATGTGGGATCGTCCTAAACAGAGACCTGGATTACCCTGTGGTGCTTAAGATAACCTGTTAACATGATCCAAAATGTGTCACACCTGGGCAGTCCTCCACTCATGCTACAAGAATGCCAAATGCAGTGAGCATTACATCTTAATTAATAACCACTGTGCTCTCCACTCATGTTTAAAAATAAACTACACTGCATTTTAAGAAGTGCAAGGGTGTCAATGTGTACAGTCAGTTGGATGAATTAGTCCAGTTAAGCACCCCTTAACTGTATCAATTCACTGGGGTTCCTGTCCAAAGAAATATTGATTTTTATTTTATGTTTTGTTGGTTTTCAGAAATCGTTTTCGGTTTGTGTGACACGGGAGAGTGCCTGACAGGTCTGCCGTGGCGTGGAGAAGGTGAGCTACACTATGTGTGAGAGAGAATCAGAGGTGTCAGTGCATGAGCCTGCCCCACACGCAAGCATGCAGACTCACGCACACACAGACACACACGCAGACTCACACACACAGAGGTGAGAGAGAAGTGAGACAGAAGTTACAGCCCATGAACAGGACAAATCCTGGTTATTCATGGAAAAGCACAAAAAAAAAAGAATAAAGTGAAAGTGTGACATCAGACGAACGGCCACAGAACGTCTGCCATACCTGCAGAAGGCGTAAATGACCAAGAAGTTGCCCACCATCCCAGTGATGCCGACAGCCAGGATGACAGACCCGATGATGTAGTGGGCGTGGTCAGGCACATCCACAGTGGGGAAAGGGCGCCTGGCCTCCTGCACCATCGCTACCTGCAAGCAAATGAAAGAACTGCAATGCATTTCCACACCGAGACAAAGACAACAGAATTTGTGCTTATTTTTGTAATGTCTTTACTAATGACCTGAGCGGATTGATTCCAACCATCTAAGTCATTTATAAGGAAAGACCTGATGAAACAACCAATGAAAACAACTTGTTGTGGGAAGGCAGTCTGAACACAGCACATCACAAAGTTACTACCAAAAATTAAATCTGAGAAAGTAAAAGACAGACAGACATGAACACTGATGTTTCCTCGGCAAAAAAATAAGAGCAAGCCAGTAGAAGTATCAATACCTTTTCTTACCTCTCAGATAAACTGTTTTGGAGATTAGTTCCCTGGGTGACCCTAGGACTGTGCAGAGTGTGTGTTTTGAAACTGGTTTGTCCCAATAAGGTGAACACCCACACGCTGCACTCCAAAGTTTAATCATAATGAAACCTTTCGAGCAGCCAGATCTTGGTCATATTGTCGGCTGTGGTGACGGCTTTCGGTGCTGTAACTGTGTGCAAGAATTTATCTTTTCTAGACTTCATTTCTCATCAGCCTTGCCATTTCTTACCCTCAGCTATCCCAAGTATCTCTGTCGGGGACGACCCCATTTATAAAACATACTAGGAAAAACCCCTCAGGTTCACACGTTTTAAAACCTGGATGTTACATTAGTCAAAGCTTTTAGCAGTGTCAAAGAGGGTTGGAGGTGGGTTGGGGGGGGGGGGTGGCAGGGGAGGGTTTCAGTTTGGATAGAGGGTTCAGCTACCCTTGTAAATACAAAATGGTAACTTTAAAAAACCTCAGAGGTCTGCTTGTAGATCTTTTCCACTACATTGATCTTCCTGTTCCCTGATGAAGCTTGTCGACTCAGTACAGGTCTTGCAGGTGACCGAGGTGATCCTCTTACAGAAACAAAAAGTTGAGGAAAGGGATGAAATGTAGCTAGCCAGCCATGCTGGGAACAAACCAATCAATAATCACATGGTGTAATGGCAGTTTGTAAATTGCATAGTCCTGCAAGCTAGCTATTAGCAAGCAGGCACATTTTGCCATATTACGTTGTTTTACAACACATTTTCCATTATTTTGAAAAGCGAGCAAGGTAACAAATTTCCTTCATATTTCTCTCCTGATGGTCCCTGTAAATTACTGAAGAAGTGTTTATTCAGGAGCCTCAACCTGCCTTTCATTAGCCCCCACGCTAGCTAGCAGTACCACAATAACTACCTAAACAGATGTTGATGCAGCATCATAAAATGGATGAAAACATCCCTCAATGTGAACCTGGATTTGTAGCTGAGGAGGTCTGCTTGAGAAGGTAACCCTCCACTCTGGGGTAATGGCTAAAAAGACGCCTTGGGCCAGCATGTCTGACGCCATCACAAAATTGCCTCTAAGACAGCCGTTTCACTATCATAAAGTTCTCAACATTTCAAAGACAATCTATAACAGTATTGTTGCCAAAAATCTGATTTCTTGGTAGATTTCATTGTCTGATTTGTTTGAGAACTCCTCATAACTCTCTTCTCAAGCTTAAATAAGAAGAATACTGATGACAAAACTCATCAGTTGAACCCCAGATGACCCAGCTGACCCAGGTGACCCAGACACACCTTACCCACCTGCAATAAATCATCGCGCTAAATCCACCTGTACCGTGATGTTCTGTTTACTGCACGCACGCATGACTGCTTATCACTGAAAGGCCAAAGTCACCTCATTTATATAACGAACCTTTTCTCTAAATTTCAGATGGGTTCAGGCATCTCGATCAGATTGATTATGAAGAAAGGCATCCTGGAATTAATGCATTTATAATCCACGGTTCCAGCAGATTTTTCTTTTAATGCTGTCTTTATTGGTGTGGCATTTTAGGGATGTTTACAGGAGATAATTGACAGGTGATTAAAACCATGGCCTCCTCAAACAGAGCAAGGGATCAGGCTGTAGAAACAGGAGCAACAGGATGAGTGAAAAATGGCAAAACAATCATTTACAGCTTTCAGATTCCAGTTCTGTCTCTTCTCCTGTCCTTTCTCTCTCTTTTGTCTTTCTCATCCTTTGTTTTGCCTTTTCTCTCCTCCCTTCTCTCTCTCTCTCCTTCTCTCCCTCTCTTTCTCTGTCTCTCTCTCGCTCTCTCTTGCTCTCTCTCTCTCTCTGTTTCCTCTGTCAGTTTCAGTTTTACCCAGTTCAGGTACCTCTACTGCCATGACAAAGAAACATTTGTGTTGCCAGGGCACAGTCACATGCACCACACACATTGGAAAGCCGATTCAAAAGTCAGGTTCATAAGAAGTTCATGCACAGGAAGTGAAAATACAGCAGGGCTGGCTCCTTTTTCTGGCCCAGAAAACCTCTGACCTGGCCCTTGTCCTTTTGGGGGGGGGGGTCCAAAAGGAGGGTCATTCTCCACCTCCTGGCACATTCTACACACACAGATCCAACTTTAGGGACACAGACACCTCCCCTGTCACCTGGTCAACTCAGGTGACCTGTAAACCCTGTTTAGCAATTCCTTCTTTAAGTTGCTGATATTTCAGAGTGATCTTACAAGCACAGAGTGACCTTACAAGCTCAGAGCAGCCCAGAATAAGATTAGCTCTGCCAAGCTACACTTTGCGCACTTTTTCAAGTTCATATTTACAGTGCAGGAAACTGCTCTCTTGTAGTTTACTCCCATTGTTGTGGCCACTGCTGAAGAACTGCACAACAACAGCAACCAATTAAACAAATCTTTCATTCTCAAAAGGACCTATTATCACCAAAGCAATGGGGGCGGGGCACATGCATCATTTGTCCCTCCCTCATCGAGAGGAAGTTGTCCATTAAGAGCTTTGCTGCTGAGTAAGGAAGCACTGTCGCAATGAATGTAGTGCATTTATATCACACCTTTGCAGGGACCCCACAGTGTTGGCCATGGAGGTGGGGTGACTCGCTTTGGCCACCACCACTGACTAACACCTGGGTAATGCATGGCAGCCATTTTGAACCTGCATGCCTGCCAAGCATCAGTTTGAGATGGAGAGCGAGGAAAGTTAGCCAGTTAAACTGGGGGGGTGCTTAGACTGAGCCATCTTGGGAGACCCTGACTGGGAATTTTGCCAGGTCACCAGGGGAACCCGCTTTTGTGAGAAGAACCACTGGCACCTTGTTTTTTTATTTCATCCAATGGAGAGAAATTCAGTTAAAGGAAAGTGTCGGAGACAGGAAACAATGTGTGCACTGAGAGAGACATGTGCGGCTGCAGTGGGACCAGGTTGCAGCCACAGAACAAAAGCCTTTATAAAGGAAATCACCTGTCTCTCTTCCCGGGAGACACCTCTGCCGTGGAACCAATGCTAAACCTAGAGTGCCGTGTTCATCTCAAGTGCCACCGGGGCAGCCAGTGTCCACCTGCAAGGCCACGCAGGTAAATAAAAAATATCAGAGTGAAATTTATGCCCTCACACCTCTGCTGTGCAGTGCTTCTGGACCACAGCGTTAGCCTTGATTGAGGATTGTAGCAAATATAATGTTGCCTGTATATGACAGGTCAATATTGGCACTGGGATGGACAGTAATAAAGGTAATGAATCAGTGTCTCCCGCATGTGGAAGCATTGAGCTGAAAGTCGCAGACCTCCTCAAAACAAGTTCCCCCGACCTTATGCGCCCTCGATTTTTACTGGCTTCAGCACCAGGCAGACGGAGAATAAATGCTATTTGACATGAAACGGGTTTATGTGCTGGAGCTCGGAGCTGAGCCACAGGTCTTTCACAAACAATAACAATAAACTGCCCTGACAAGCTAATGTGTAAAGACTGAACTCTGCTTAATGCGGTGCTCAGAGATATTCCTGTGAAAACAGAAAAAACATACTACTTTTGAGGTGGTGCATCCAGAGATTCATGTGTGAAGACCATACACCCCTTGAGATGGTCCAGAGATATTTATGTGTAAATACTACATAAACCTTCAGGTTCTGTACAGAAAAATTAATGTATAAAGATCACATGTCACATGACATGGTACACAGGGTGAAACCACACAGCCAACCTGCTGCCTCACAGACAATTTCAGGAGCAGCTCCACACCCTAATAGCCAAATTCAGCTTTTGTGCCCACAGGTCAGCAGTGGCTCCTTTCCCCTTTGGTGGGCAGGTTGCTGCTGAAAAGGCATGTGTTTTATTCTTTCATTGGGTAGTTTTCCCTCACTAAGTGGTTATGCTCTTTTAAAAGTGGCCTCCAGGCTTCACAGACTACTGTACCATGCTCATGTGAGTTGGAGGACCACAGCCAGATATCTTTGCTGTGGAAGATAGACAGTGCTTTGTCATGACTGTCAGCCATTGAATATGAGTGAAAGGCCTTTTAATACTGTACTGTGTACAGTATTAAATATATTATTAATATTGTACTGTGGTGTAACCAAGGTCAGCTAATGTGGTGAATCAGTGCGCAAATGACAGTGAGGATGTGTAAGAACATGGTCACATGACTGCCTGTGATTTCCTGATTGGTCCCTCTGCCTATAAGCGCTGAAAAACCACAATGACCTCTTTTCTTTGATACCTTGCATTGACATTTTCTTTTACCATGAATGAACATGAGGCATGATGTGTGGGTGAATGTTGGCACATAGGGCAGGGGTTGTCATATACTGGCAGTGTAGCATAGTGGTAAGTAGCAGGACTCATAACCAAAAGATTGACTGCTCGATTCTCCACTGGGGCACTGCTGTTATACCCTTTGGCAAGGTACTTAACCCAGAATTTCGTCAGTAAATATCCAGCTGTGTAAATGGATAGAATGTAAAACAAAATTGCAACCTATGTATGTAGCTCTGGGTAAGAGCATCTGCTAAATGCCATTAATGTAATGTAATATACCGTCACTAAGACACTCTGGTGGTAAAATTGCTGTTGTGATGTTGTGAGAACCTTAAGAACCAGCTGCAACCACGCGGGCATGTGACTGAGTACTCCCTTGATGTGCCTATTCTAATACAATGAAGGCTTGGGCAGTAGCCTGTACTCACTGCCATTGCACAGCAGTTTTTAATCTTGAAGTCAATGCCAAGCAGAGCTGGGACCAGTGGGATTAGGGTGAGCCGGCATATGGGATCGCACTGCTCATGATGACCAGTGATCCATTGCGGATTTATCCAGATCCCATGTAATGTGAATCTGAGGTATCTGTGACGCAAGAGGAAGTGTGGCTCAGGATATGTTTTATTTTTCCTTCTTTGTTTTTCCTGAGCCAGAACCATAGACACAGATGCACTACAATGGACATCCCTCTTGAAAAAAACAACATCTGTTAATATGCAAGGTCATAAGGCCATAGAGAACCAGTCTCATCTACTAAGCCTATGATGAAAGTTCCCTTATAGGTTTTACTGAGAGAAGTTGAGTGTTTTAGAACATGAGGCTGTACATGTGTTCATTCATTTGGGACGTGCCACACTGGAAGAGATAACTCAATGCAGATCAATGGCACATTTCACAAAGGTGGCTTTAATTACATTTTGTTCAGTTTATTTGTGTCAGCCAGACAGATAGCCTGACTCTCACTGGCTATCTAACACCATTTCATGACAGCTGACATGATCCAGCTGACTCAGGCGTGGTTTGTTAAATAAATCACATGTGCATTCATGCTATGCCTATTAAAGGACACATAGAAAACACCAATCAACACCTGGCACAAACGGGGCTTGAATGGATGGTAATGAAAAGAGGCCAGACTCCTCCACACCAAGTATAACAGAAAATTCAAAGAGAGATAAAAGAAAGTCAGAGCATACTTCAAAATGTGACAAAAAAACAAGCACACAGTGGCAGTCTAAAGGATGTTTGTCATCCTGGACGTGTTGCCATGGTAGCATGCCTGGCTAGTTGTAAGCTTTGGTTTCATGAGTTGTCTGAAAATATTCACTCATTAATCCTGCATCATAAAACACTCCCACGATCAGTGAATCCAATCTAGTAGCTCTATATCTATGGTTGAAACATCTGCAAATGCATTCTGTTATCCTGCAACTATCTGAGGGTTTCTAATGGTTACTCTCACTGTTGCAGAGAAACATGTAGTACTTCTGTGTGTGCATTGGGGGGAGGAATCGGTTTACCCAGCTCTTAAAATTTGTTTATCACCAGGAAAGGAAAAATCCTCTGCGGGTGTGTTCTGCTGAAGAAATTGACTCTCTCAGTTAGTGAACTGGAACTGTGTGCAATCAAATATCCCGTCGGAGATGAATTATTGGAGTGTGACTGATAGAACAGCCTTGTGGAAGGTTTGGGGATGTTATCCTCGCAAAATCGCAACAAACTCAAGGGTCCCCGAGCACAAGGTTTACAAGATGAGTCGAGATGGGAGAAGAATGTTTCTAGCCTTTAAAAAAAAACAGAGATGGTTTCATGTTTATCAATCGGACATCGAAGGGAAAGGCAAAGAGAGATCTGCAGCTAAGGGCTTGCTCCTGTGCTAAGACTAGCGCTCTTCCGTAGATCAGGTGCTTTTGGTCACAGGTGAGGCATTGCACCCACTGTAGGCCTCAGTGAGTCAGCAGAGGAGCTGAGGGAGGATAGCTCCATTTCCTACAGGAGGCTGTTGAGCTGAGAGCAAAGCAATCCCTCCCCACCCTCAGCCTCCGCTAATGTTGGCTTGGCAATATGTACATATGTAGCATGGTGGTAATGAGCAGGGCTGCTTCAGTTCCCCAGTGGAGCATTGCTCTTGTACCCTGCGCCAAGGATGTATCCCAGAATTGCCTCAGTAAATACCCAGCTGTATAAATGAGTAATGTAAAAACTGTAACATATGTAAGTCGCTCTGGATAAGAGCGTCTGCTAAATGTACAGTGGTCCCCCCTTATCCGAGGTTTCACTTTCCGTGGTTTCAGTTACCCGTGGTCAACCGCGGTCTGAAAACATTAAATGGAAAATTCCAGAAATAAACAATTCATACGTTTTAAATTGTGCACCGTTCTGAGTAGCGTGATTAAATCTCGTGCCATCCCACCCGGGACATGAATCATCCCTTTGTCCAGCGTATCCACACTGTATACGCTACCCGCCCATTAATCACTTAGTAGCCGTCTTGGTATATATAGGGCTTTAGGCATCTGCTGGGGGTCTTGGTACATATCCCTCGTGGATAAGGGGGGACTAGTGTAATGCAATGTACAGAAAAAGCAAAATCCATTTCATGGCTACACACTTCAAGGGGGATCCAATAATAAATATATCTGTACGTACACAGAGTTTTATCATTAAGGGGGAAAAACTGGCTTTTGTGTTTATTTTGCCCTGACATCTTTTATTTTCTCCTGGAGGACTCTGCTCATCGGACTGAGGATTCTCTCATCCTGTTTTTGTATTTCCGTCTTCCTGCTTCTGCACAGGAGGAACATCATATTAAAGGCTTCTGCATTTTTTTCCTTTTTATTCATTAGAACATCACTTAAAAAAATAATAATCCTGATTTTTCTTTTTCTGGCAGCGGTTCTCGGGAACTGACCGGCATGGCCAATTCTGGGTAGTCTCTGGTTGTTGGGGCTCGCCACCCGACAGACAGGGTCAGCGGGGGGGGGGTGTGTTGGGGGTACTGGTGCAGCACACTATGTGATCCTGGGAGTGCAGGCGCGTGTGCTAAAACTGGCAAAAACACTCCCCCAGGAGGAACAGCACGCAACAGATTCTTCTGGCTAAAAGGTCCAGTCAGACGCATTCCAACCCCCCATCCCCTTGCCTCTCTCTAACTGATGTTCCTGGAGACGTAACAGAGGATGATGAGATGCAGTTTTGACATTTTTTGTTCCTGTGAAAGGGGGGGTACAGAGAGGATGGTCCAAGAGGTGTGGCAGTGTGCCCAGGCCTCTTTCTGTCAGAGTCTTGGCACTCTGAACTGTACCATGCAAGTTCAAGCAAAAGCTCTATCAGCAAAATTTCCAGTTGCCAGTTCAGATACTCAGGTGGGGAAGTGCTGTTGAACCCTTGGGCAAGGTTCTTAACCTGAATTGCGTAAGTAATTACACAATGGTATAAATGGATAATGTAAAAAAATTGAAAGCCCTGTAAGTCAGTGTGGATAAGAATATCCATTAAGCAACTGTGACTGTAACATAATGTAATGAAATGTATGCATGACTCATCATCTTTTCTGTATGCAGAGGAAGCTCAGTCTTCCAGCCAGTCTCTGTGATTGATGGATACCGCTGTTGGTGAAGACAGGGACACACTGAAATGAGACCAGACCTGACTGTGGGTTGACCCTGATGGTGGACAGGAAGTCAATGCAATTTCCCTCGGAGACACAGACAGGTTCCATCCTTGTCTTCCTAACAAACTGAAATAACTAACAGCGTGGCCTCCCACCTCTTCCCCTAAACCCTATCTCATGCTGTCTCTCTGTGCAAATTTCAACAGTGCTCTAAGCTATGTTTGGCCTTCTCTCTTCCTCTCTCTCCCTCTCTCTCTCTATCTCTCTTATGCACTCTCTCTCTAAAGAATGCGTAACACATAGGAATACATAGAACAGACATAAAGGGCAACACTGTATATATAACACTAACAAGACTGCGTTGACACACAGAAAAGAATCGATTTCTACAACTCGTTTCTCATTAAATTACATCAGTTGCCTTGTAGACGCTCTCACCCACAGACACAGCTGGATATTTACTAAGATAATTCAGGTTAAGGACCTTGCCAGAGGGGAACAACAGAGGTGTTCTATCGGGAAATCGAACCAAAAACCTTTGGCTTACAAATACAGCTCCCCCCTACTTCATTATAGCAAGTCATCATCACCAGAGCCCAAAGACTGAACACTTTAGCCTCAAACCAGAAGCCTTTAGGTTACTAGTGCTGCTATCCTGCTTCGTACCACTACACCACACTGCTGCCTTGCTCCTTACACTACACCACACTGCTGCTCCTTACCACTGCTACCCCGTCTTTGAAGCCCAGGAGTTTTCAAAAGGCACCTTTTTTGTTTAGTTTCCTCCCAGGACTCAGTGATTGAATGGCAGGGTGTGCTATGTTACGGTTGATGGTGGATCAGCAGGGGGTGGAGGGAGAGACGCATTGTATGAGTCTGCACTGATGGGGAGAGATTGTTTCAATCTAGAGGGCTACTCCTGCAAAACAGAGGACTACTCAATTCCTGGATATGTTATGATTGGCAAGGAAATGGACTGACTGCATGATATCACTTTTCTGTACCTTGTTAATATCCTTTTTGGCATAAGGGTACCCAGAATGCCTTTGGTGCCACTGGTGACATGGGTCAGAGGTAAAAACGTTTTTAAAAAATTATTTACAATAAATTGTAAGTTATGAGTATACACATGCACCCTCTCTGGCTGAGAACAAAGCAGAGGAGAGAAAGATAGGAAACAGAAAGGAAGGGAAAGAGCAAAATGAACAGAAAGAGAGAGAGGAAGAATACTGGAGAGGATGCAAGAGAGAGGGATGGAGTGAGGCAAAGCCAGAGGTAGACAGAATAAGAAGGGAGGAGAGAAAGCAACAAAGCAAAACCATGTGAGGGAAAGGATGCACTGGAGAGAGAGAGAGAGAGAAAGAAAGCACAAGTATAGGACAAAATGGAGAGAGAGAGAGATAGAGAGAGATAGCACAAGTATAGGACAAAATGGAGAGAGAGAGAGATAGAGAGAGATAGCACAAGTATAGACAAAATGAAGAGAGAGAGAGAGATAGAGAGAGATAGCACAAATCAAATTAGGTCATGGCGAGGGAAGGAATACTACTATCAGATTGGTACAAAATACATTCTGTACATAAACTGTGTAAGCTCCTACTACCTGCATCTCAGATGTTGAAAACCAAGCAAAGCTAAAGCAACCATTTAATTAGCCAAATGAAGAGTGTGATAGAAGCATCTGCTTGGAGCACTGCCTGAGGCTGTTGTGTCTGTACTGTGAATTACTGGTGCTCATCCTTGAGGCAAAATTCACATATGAGCAAAGGCAGTAATTAAAAATGACTGAATTCTCATTTTAGAGGCTTAGGGGATTTTTCTTCCATTAACTCAGCGTAATCAACAGTCACTATTAATCTGACAATTTAAAATATTTTGTACACACATCTAATTATATTGTCCTAGTTAAGTGTTACCAATTAACTTTGCCTCATTTGTCTATTGCTCCCAACTGCAAATGTTACCAATGCTGGGCTTTTGGTTGAACCAGCTCTTTCCAGATCTACAGTGGGAAAAGTGTATAATGAGCCAGCCTGGTTCCAGCTCTGCAGTGGGAAAGGGGTACAATGAGCCCATTATTTCACCTCTACAGCTGAAAATGGAGTACACTATCAAAATTGGGTAAGCCTGTAAGTTTGTTGTGCGAGTTTCCCTACCAACTGTAAACAAGGGTGAATCAAAGAGGATAGATAGTGGTCTATCACTGGTTCTGTACTCAGCAGGTGGGGTCTCAAAAGCACTTGGGCAGAAAGGGGCGGGGCTGTAGCGGAGCAAGCAGGGGGGCAGAGGGTGCGGCTGCCCCGGGCCCTTCCAAATGGGCCCACCTTGGGCCCAATCTGCCTGACTGAACATGCATTTTTGTTGTTTAGTTTAATATTTTGAATAAAGTTTGTTTGTGTGTCTTGATTGCTGCAAAAAAATAAAAAGTCAGACTGAGGGCGTAATGGTTTCAACTGACCCCTAGCTAAGTTTCTTGCCGCGATATTTATTTTGAATGAGCAGACACAATAGAGTTACAGAAAACTTTATTCCCTGTCCAGTATCCTTGTATAAGTGTACAAACAGAAAAATTACGCCCTCTTTGAGTCCCAAAGTATAAGAGCTAGGCGATCGCCGGCTGTCTCGTTTCATTTCACATCGCCGTCACTGCTGATGGAGCCACGGTATTTAAAAATGGTCTCACGCAATGAGGTGTGCTGAAATAGTGTGAACTTTTGAAATAGGTGCGCTGAACTTTTGTGCTGAAATAGCACACCTCATTGTAATCCGCATTTCTCTCCATTCCACCCTTCCGTCTCTGTAAGTTTCCCCTTGGATCTATCTTGCATCGCCATACAGCCTATAATAGGCTGTATAAGGGCCCATTACAGGTCCTTGCCCCCTCTGCAATGAGCCATCAGGTCCGCCCCTGGGCGGGGGGGTTTAGTAGTTTGGTTGAGATAAGCAGCCATCTAAATCCCAAGGGCTCAACAATCAGATCCCAGGGTCAAGCGATCTTGGAGGTCAGTCATCGCTGATCTGAAATCGAACGCCCTGTGCATGGACTTCGGATGTGGGGGAGCAGACAGACGCCTTCGGCTGTCTGCTGAAAATAGCGGGGCAGGAGGAGGTCAGAGCCAGCATGCGCAGCTGCCCCGCAGAGGGGGGGGGGGGGGGGGGGGCTCGAAACCCTCGCTCCTGGTGCTAAACATCAGGTGGGTGGCAGAGAGGGCTCCTAGAGAAGGCTCAGGCACTAGGACATGCTGCTCTCCTGGTTAGAAAACACACTTCAGCGAATGTAGGGGATTATCACAAGATCAATACTCAGTCTAGATCTGTATCTGTGCACTAGCTGTGCTGTCATACTAATGATAATTGAAAATTGTCTATATACTTGTGTGTGTGTGTGTGTGTATGATAGCAGCAAGTTACTTTTCTTTATTTCATATTATTCCTTTTTGCATATTTATATACTTCTAGTTGATTTTAATTCAGGGTAAGCACCACCACAGTAAGTGAAATGTACTTACTAAAAGCACCATGTAAATAAAATCTACTCTTTTCATTTTGTAGGCAGGCATGTTGATGAGCAGAGACAGGCTGATTGGCTTGTTCTCCTCCTTACCATGTTCTTATGTGCTTACGAGCTCGGATGAGCGCGGGATAAAGCTCCTTGGCTGATTACACACATGAGAATCATTTCTCCTCTCCAAAGAATCCTCTTTTTTACCGTCCAGACACGGCTGTCGGGCCAAAGATGTTTATCTCTCAGATACAGTGTCCAGACTCCTCTGCCATGCCGAAGAAATGGAAAAGAGCTCACACAGAGCGGGCTGGCTGTGACCTGTAACCTACCCTCAGGGGCCTCTAGTCCACAGCCTTTCAGATCATCTGCATCTCTTTCAGTTAGTCCAAGGCTCCAACAGCCCCACTGGATGCCGTGCCCTGTACCAGTTTTACTGTAAATAAAGACTTACAGTGATAGCAGTCCAGCAGTTTTTTTTTCCAGATTCTCTTATCGCAGAACTGGATGAAGACCAGCCCAACACTCTGACAGCACTGCCTCCCATGAGAGCCTGCAGAACTTAAATGGACTCAAAGGCATTATCTTCATGGGACACATTACCAACTCCAACGAACGCATGATCCAAAGTGACCCACTTAGACCACCAGAGACTCCTCCATCCCACTCTCTCTGAAAGCCGGGACAGGAATATTGCTTTTTTATAGCAGCTACACATCATTCAAGGTCCACTGAGTTTTTTTTTTTTAATCATCGTTTTATAAGATGAAAGTCTTGTTATGGAGAATTTAGACAAGGGAGTAGATCTATCCCCTCCACCCCCCACACTTTTCCAGATATGAGGAATGGTATTACGGTTTGGGCACATTCACTTAAAAGGAAAGTCAACAGTGGTCCAGCAAGGCTGCACTCTCATTTAATTAGTTTTGTTAATCTGGATGTTGCAGACCAAAATATGTGTTGCATTGGCAGCAGTGCCAAGGGAATAGGACTTGCAGCAGGAGGATTGCAGGTTTGAATCCGGCTCGAGGCTCTTTTGCTGTACCTCCGAGTACCTACCTGCCCCAAGCCACTTCACTAAACATTTATAAATAACTATAGAGAAAATGTTAGCCGTGTAGGTTGAGCTGGACGAGCGTGTGTACAGCATGAATAAATAAATGATTCTTCTTGAAAGACCTGATCAAAGCCTCTACTCAGTGAAACAGCATGTCTTTTTTATTTTGAAGGATGTTACTTTGTTTCTTACACAACACTATGAGAACATGCAGAGGTGCCTTTTGTTCAATTAACCGATTGTGATGTAATAACATGTCAGATACTTGTCCTAATGACTGAAGTATGTATAAATTATGCATCTATATTTTAATATTGTTTATGGTATTTACAGTACTTGATATATTGTATAAGGTAGTTATTATGTACTTTTTAGGCAGTCAAAAAGCAGGTCATAGCAAAATTATAACCTTAATACTTTATAATCCTTTTTAATGCAGTTGTTGTAAGTGAAACCAGATAGACAGAAGCTACAGTAGGCAGATTAAAAAATTATATTACAGAGCTTACACATGTTTGTGCGTTAGTCCACCCACAAAAGTGGTTATTATTAATAGGAGTGGACCTTTGTTTTACACTCAGGCATTTTTTATATTTCTGCTCTCTGTCCAAGAAAGGTTTTCTTTGACTGCTGCGGACCCTTCGGGAGGTCTGGGCTGAGGTGCACCGTGGTGGTAACACATTCATTCGCACAAGCGCGGGAGAAGAGCTGAGTGCTGTTTGGAGGTCATTGTTTGGGCATGATAGTAACCAACAATACTCCCTGTTGTCTGCACAAACAAACTGTAGTCTAGGGATGGCGTGCCAGGTTAGATCAGCGATTTCCCAGAATCCTGCTGGGTTGACCGAAAAGAGAAGAGGAGCACAACGGTCAGCAGGCACACTACCTTTCACTGGTGCTGAAAATGTTGAAGCCTTGCAGGCCCACCAGAAGCATAAAAATAAGAGGGGGAAATTGGGCTTTATTGCTCCAAATCATCTTTAATTACCCTCTCCTTATGGTCTAAGGTCCCTGGAGTGTGTTCCTGGACATCACTGCAGCTCACGATAACAATAAAAGAATAGCACTGCTGGCTCTCCCTCTTACTGTGGAAGAAAGACATGCTGCCAGGCAGCAATGCTGCCCTTTTCCCTCTGAACTGGACTCCCCTCATCACTATCATTTAAAACCTGTTATCATATTCAACCTCCTGAATGTTTGACCTCCTCCGGTCTAAAAAAAGAAGACACCAATGCCTGATGGGAAACCCCAGCACTGCAAGTTACTGTTTGGACAGGTTTGTATTTTGAGTTTTGATGCCAGGAATATAAAACGCACGTATTTTTCATCTCTCTGAAACTTTCTTTGATGAAAAATTTCATCAAAGTCATTCATGGTTAGACAGCCATTGATGCCTGGATCTCTGTCTTCTCAGAACCGAAGATTCCAGGAATCCACAAATCAGCCATGAATTGACATTTCACTTCATTCATTCTTTCCTGGGCAATCTTTTTTTTCTTTCTTCTATTCAGAGACAAAGGTCACAGGGGATGCTGTTCTGTGTGGGAAATCATTTCAAAAGGAGTTGCAGTGATATACAATAGCTTTTTATTTATATATATTTTTTATAGTGTGCCCAGTTTGAGGATGTGAAAATGGAAAAAAAAAACAGTGCTGTAATGTTACGGGAACATCCTTCCATCGACACGAAGGCTGTGGGGTTTTTTTCAGGGAACCAGTTCCTCCCATCTCAACACCCCCCTCCATCAACGGGCACCTCGCCTCTCACCTGTCTGACATGTCAACATGTATCATTCCAATGAGTCCTAAGCCCTCATGTTGCTGCAACTTTGCAAGAACATTGCGATAATGTTATGACAACGTTGCAAGAACATTGTGACACCTCTTCTTGCCTGCAGCCAGCCTCCTGCGGCTTGCTTCACCTCCTTTTACTTGCTCTGTGACATTAATTAAAGCCGTCACAGCCCCCCCCCCCCCCAGGCCCCCCCTCCCAGCCATGTTTGAGCTGGAAATGATTAGGTGTTGGCCGAATGCGGGGCCCAGCGGCTGGCGGCGGGCGTTAATGGCAGCCCCTGTGGGCCCGCTAGCCTTTTTGCTCCGTGCACCTGCTCGGCTTTCCTCAGCACGTCGCCACCACACTTAATCAAGCTGTCCACAGGCGCAGCGGACAGAAGCCATCACTTTCACTCGATCGCTTTTCGCACTTCCCTTCCTCCCCCCCCCCCCCCCCCCCCCCCCACCCCCCCCACCGCCGCTGAGGAGTAACCTGAAGTGTGAAGCGGAGCAGGGCAGGGATTGCTTTCGTGCTCAGGGCCAGGGCACTGAGGAGTCTCAAAGCTTTTACCAAGTAAAATTATAAAATACAGAGAAAAAACGCTGTCATTGAGAATGCGGGCACATGCAGAAAGCTAGCTTCATGTGATCTTACGAACACCTGCCTGCGCCTGTGTGGTCTCAGTCCTCCTGTCTGTCGGAGCAAAAGGTCCATCTGGTGACAGATGGAACACAACAGGTACCCTTGTACCGCCCCAGCATGGTGAGGGCCAGCAGGGGGTGCTAATAAACAGCTTGTCAAACTGCCACTAACTCACGCCCCTGTTGAGACCAAAGGGACTGCCGCAGACTAAGAAACAGAACTGTTAGAGCAGTTCTGCTCGGTCATAGCCATCAGGTGTGTGTAGGTTCAGAAATAAGATCTATGTCCAAATCTTAGTCTAATCCTTTACACACAATAAGAGTTGCTGTGACTCACAGCAAATACATGGTTGTACTTGGCTCAGAGCAGCATATCAGATGATACCCTTTTCACACACTGGGGGGAGACAGTGGCTCAGGAGGTAGAGCAGTTGACTGGGGAGTGGAAAGTCCCTGGTTCGAATTTGGCCCATTCTGGCAGAGTGTCAAAATGTCCTTGAGTACGACACTGAACCCCAAACTACTCCCAGTAGCCAGTTGGTACCCTGTATGGCAGCCACTGGTAGGTAGATGTGAAGCATAAACCTGCAAACTGCTTTGAGTACTCAAATGAGTAGAAAAGCACTGTATAAATGCAGTCCATTTACCATTTACACAGGCTCATAAAAGAACTTATTGCATTTACAGACCAACCTATATAATTCAAAATTTCTCCATCTATGGTTCCCATGATCCAAAGTCTCTGCTCCTCGTGGGTGTCCCCCAGGTTTGGGAAATGCCTTCCCATGAGGCTTTTCTCTCCTCAGCACTTCTATAAAAGCATGACAGGACTGCTACGCTGTGTATCCTGTTTCCTGAGCTGGTTTTCTCATAGGTAACATTTCTTTCACATGCACAGAGAGGGATCTTGCTTAAATGTTGAATCTTTAATGTTGCTCGGTGGTTTGCTGCAACCGTACATCACATTAAAAGCAATTATCTTGAAATGACTCCTGACACTGCTGACATTGGCTTCACTGTACAGTGCAATCGTTCCCGCGGAGTCACTTTTCAGAACGGGGGCCGCGGTAATCAAATCCAAACGGCAAGAAGAGGTCACCATGTGCACTGCACTGCACAGACACACGCAAGACGCAATGAAGGGACAGGGAAATGGGACCACCGTGTTCCTACAGATTATCCACCCCGCTTACTTCCTCCTTCATCTGAGGAGTCACACCGAGCTCTCTGCTTTACACAGGGGCAGGCGTTTAACCAGAGTCACTGAGGCAGTGTCCCGCGAGCGCGGCCTCTGCTTCACTCCTATTAAATTACTCTGCTTCTATGCTCAGGAGAATCCCGTCACCCACAGCTGTGGAATTTGCAAGCCATTGGTAGAGCTGGATTTACACTAGAGAAATTGAGCTAAAGCATAATACTCTAACTCTGTCCCATGAGGTATTCGAATCTATAAGCTGCAAGTCTATACAAATACCGACATACTGTATATACATATACATGGGATGACCCAAAGACCCCTCCCATTGGGAAATGTAAAGGAAAAAATAATTCAAAAATAAACATTTGAATTGTTGGCCATTCATTTTAAAGCTCTTACAATGTGATGGATGTATGATGTCTGAACATTTTTCATCTGAATCAAGTGAGAACTTTTCCCCTGATTCTGTGATAAACTGTCTGTCTTTATTGAGAGAGGTGAATAACATCGGCTACTTTTTGGGGGGCTAAATTTGATTGGTGATTACAAAGGGGAAAAGTCATTACTCTTAACCGAAAGTATCCTATCCTTGAAACTACAGTATGCTACACCATTACAGACATATGAATTTCTACAGTTGCTACCATGACAGGATTAACAATTCTACACTCGGTTAAATTTGCATGGACATTCTAACGGAAAGAGCTGTACGCATGTATCTGGGTCGTATTTGAAAACATTGAGTCAGGATGTGTTTCTGTCTCAGGTATCGGAGATCAGGTTCATGTTAACAGGAGGAAACAGGTATCACAATTGGCTTTTGAGCACCTGTGCTCAACAACTCTGACCGCTGTGCTAAAACACACAGGACATTCCGCAAGCATATGAGTTCACAGGATCCTCCTTCAAATTACCAGCAGGGAATTAAAGGGACCAGGAAATACTGCTTCACTGTGCGTTCATATAAAACCTGGTCACCTTGGAAACGCAGGCCATTCGTATCTGTCTCTCTGCCCAGCGGATCTTCTCCTCTTATGGGTTTTGCGGGAGTCCAATGTGGACATAGTGGTCTCTGGGACAGACCACTGAACAGAGGTGGCGATGGGGTGGTTTGTTAACTGTCCATAAATCTGAATACACCCCATAAAACAACTGTGCTGTATCTCATTAACAAGTATCTGAAATTTCAGCCAGGATTGATGATCATTCAGGTTGGATTCATTGGCCTGTGTATTTAGCAGACCACAGTATGATATCAAATGTGATATCAAGATTTTAATGCAGCCACACATGTCCAAGAGTATGGCAGCAAGTGTTACTAGGCCATGTCAGTGGGTAAAGGACAGCACTCCTATCGCTCTTTCTCTGGGCACTCGCCAGGACACACAGCCAAGATCAAAGGACTGTCAATGAATCCGTTAACCAATGAATCAACCAATCAGTCCTTTCAAATAATGTTTTGAGGGGCTTGCAGGAAAATCACCAACACCTTGCACTGGATACCTGATATGCTGTCTTCAGAAAAACAACGCCACCTGCTGGTTGACTTTAATCAACAACACCCCAGACCATGAGTTCATCCTTTTGCCATTAGGAGTAAGAGGATTGAGTTCAAGGGCTCGCTTTTAAATGAAGGAATAATGTAGCTTAATACCTTTTTCAGAAATTATTAATTCTGCAGGGGCTCCAGCATGAATCCCCCATTAGAGTGTGCTTTGCACACAGCATATGCAGTCAGATTCAAATCTCACTCCCTTCTTCATGAATGAAATGCCACAGGCCCTTTAAGAAGCATGTGGCTGTGTGTAGGAGCTTCAACATTCCTCCCTTTTTGAAAATAACATTTACTTCAATAGCTACTGTAATATGTACTTTAAAATTGAAGGAATATGCCATTAACATCTCATAAAGCATATATTTAGCAAATTGTATCAATCATTGTCCCACTCTTTGTAAAAATTGATGAAGAGCATGTATAACGTACAGTATAATTTTGTATGGACGCAATCACATGTACTGATTGACAGTGGCTGCAATGTATACCAACCAAATATGCTTTATAGTTGTATAGTTATGCTGTGACACAAATCGAATCTTTACATGTTGGATTTTGTTTAAAAGCATTTTAGACGCATTTTTCATTTAAAAAGCATTTTCCATTCTTCATTTAAAAGCATTTTTCATGGATTGCCAGTGCAAAGTATGTAGATGCTTAATCAGCTCCTTGCATGGTGTTTTTGTTGTTTTTGTTTTGTTTTTCCGGCAGAGACATTCTGAAAGGTGTTTTAATTATGTCCTGTGTTAGTGAACTCCTGCAGCCCTTTCCAGGAAATAAAAAGCATATGTGAGCTCTGAGGAAGGGGAAAACTGGAATCTCGTTTCTGTGAGGTGTAACGTTCATAACGATGCCGTTGGGGGGATTGAGTACATTTCAGTCAGACACTTTTCCAGTCACTCGTAGGTCAATTACTAAATTGCTAAGAAAATCGGTTATGGTGAGGCAGGAGAAAAATAATAATCAGGACAGTATTATGACCCATCAGCGTGTGCGTGTGTGTGTGTGTGTGTGCGTGTGTGTGTGTGTGTGAACGTGAGTGATTCATTAGCTACGTTGCATACGCATCCCAGTGGACAGTTTTACAACTTGTGGGACGACTGATTTAAAGAAGTACCACAGCCTGTGTGATGCTGTCTGTAGGACTACGGTAACGAATGTGTGGGTGTGTGTGCGTGCGTGTGTATGCGCGCGTGCGGGCATGTGTGTGGGAGCTGCAAAAGCGCGAGCACAGGCCAAGCGACAATAACTAACATTCAATTGACTTCAGCTGAGGAGGTTGCTCATCAGAATAATCTTGTCAGAACTAATTTACGTACTGTCTCCTGCCCTCCTCCAGCGGGCGCGTTGGTTTTGGGCGATTTGCTCCCGGTTCAAAGCCGTCTCTGCTTATGTGGGTCGGAAGATGCCGCTCGAGGCAAACAGCTCTTAATCGCTCAGATAATGGGTTTTCCGAAGATGCTGCCTCTGGCATTCTGCCCAGCCGATGCCAGTGCCAAAGAGATGCCGAATGATAAATGTTACAGTATGAAATTCTGTGAGAGCTACATGCTGAAACATGAAATACTGTGCAGGGTGAAGTATTAAAACGTGCAGGAAAGGAAGACGCGTAACGTATTTCTCATGCTTAAATCATTGGTGCTTTTATGCAGCGTATTCGACAATGTACACGTATCAGTAAGGGATACATTTTGTATAGGCTATTCATCTGCACACTTGCGTAAATACAACGAGAAATTCTATAACTGATACATTTGTCCGAAAGGACTCATATTCCATTATAGCTGTCTATTTTGTATATAAAATGTTTTAACATCTGTTAATTTATCATGAAGATGGGAACTATGACTTTAGCCTAATAAAAATGCAATCTGGGAAGCTGCCACGATGACAAATGATTTATTCTTTTTTCAATTGATATAATTGATATCTTGTCATCCATAATTAAGAATTGTGCTTAACAAAGGCTGGCATGTTCACCCAGATCACATTTGCATATGGACTGTAAGAAATAATGTAAATGAACTAGTGACAACTGAAAATATCAAGCGCGTTAATCAGAGTGCGCGTCTCTCTTAGTCATCGGTATCACACAACTACGTGTCTTCTAACACCGCATCGTTTGGTATGAAGTAGATGAAGTTAACCAGGGAGAGCTAAATCGTTGCATTCATGTAGTTTTTTTTTTTCTGAATCGCTTTTGCTCGTGTTGTGTGCGCCTTGTTATTTGGGCACAAGCACAGAGCACACCTGTCAGCCTCTTGAAGGTAGAGGTATATACCTTCAACAAAGTGGGTGATTGCCGCTAGGCATCCGCGTCCATCTTCTTAAAAAGGGAACCGTGAGAAACCCCCCAATCGTGACGTGTGCCGTTGTTCGGAAAAAAAGGCACTTTCATTCACAAATTCTGACTGATTGACATAGCCTCTTTTGTCCCCTCCTTTATTAACATGCTTGGCACAATCTTCCATTGTTGTCATTCTTTATTTAATGTAAACAGAAACGGTACACTGCAATTTAGAGGCAGTACTGCCTTATTTCTTTCTTGTCATTTTACATTTCAACAATCCAGGTCATATGTTCACACGTAGTTTGCATGGTATAATTTCACTTGAGGCCGTTTGGTTTAAACCCCATTTTATGGGTTACTCTCTACATCTACACCTGTATCTGATTTGGAAATCGCCAGCATGAGTGGCCGCAATTGTTACAGTCAACGCGTCTGACAGTTGGCCTCGACGTGCACGAAGACGTGCGCAAGAAAAACAAGTTGCCGCATTCCACGAGAACTTTCAGTAAAGAGAGTGCATTCAGTCAGAGCATTGGCAACGCAAAAAGTCATGAACAATTTCAATAAGAACGATAGCCTAACCGTCGTCAAGATGATTGTGAATGTTTACAGTTTGTACTGAATAGATAAGGAACTGTTGGCCCCGTATTTTAAAACAGGGAAAACGTGAGATGCTTTTCTGTTCACCACAACAAAAATATTCGATCTAAATAACCGAGATTAAACATTTTTATCTCTGCTTAGCCCCGAATATTTTTGCCCTGAAAAAAGGAGGTGTTTGTAGCAAAACAACAGACAGACTGTGTAACATAACGGAACTTGATTTGCAGTGTCCGAAGGTGTGATAATATTTATTTATTATAAAGATAGATATAACCTCACCAACCTACCGATGCCAATCTCCCTCCAAAAAAAAGACAAGCCCCAGGCAAACTTGACTTAGCTGTGGATCTTTTCAATAGCTAGAACCTCCGCCGCTTGAAACACGCCGTCATTCACAAACGCGGGAAGATTCATTCATACCCAGCGAACACCTATGAAAGTGGGGGCACCATGCAGAGCTCCGCGGGTGACAGCAGCTCCCGGTGCCGGTTAGCTACACGGACTCAAACTTCACGTACTGTCGAGATAATAAAGTTCAACAACTTGCCGGTAAGCACTGCAAAGGAGCGCTGGTGTCAGTGTTGCTTTCTGCCTAACGCTGCACCGGGACACAGCTACACCGGGACACGGTGCGAGAGACAATCACAGACACTTGGTTGGCACTCACCGTGGTGGCGAACGGGGGGCGGTCCACGAGCTTGTAGGCGTTGACGGCGCTCTCGTTCAAGGGGGCCAGCGTCTCCGAAATCCCAGCGGTGCGGTTAGGGTCCCAGGAGGACTCGCTTCTCAATGACCGCAGGGCGTCCATCCTCCCACAACGGGCGAAGAAATAAAACAAAACAAAATAAGAAGTGGGGGGAAAATAAATAAAACGGTCTCTTCCTCAATGAGACTCCCAAAGCACCACTTGTGATTTTTTTTTATTTTTTTTATTTTTTATTTTCGCAGTTGGAGAGAGAGAAAAAAAAGATAGCAGGAGAAGAGGGAATGCCGAAACTCCTCTGCTGGTCAGTGATGAAAACTTATCTGCTCTCGGCATGCATGTGTGCGTGCGTGCGTGTGTGAATGTGTGTGTGTGCTGTGTGCCCTCGTGTGTGTGGTGTGGGTGGGTGTGTGTCTGTGTGATTGTGTGTGTGTCTGTGTATGTGAGAGAGAAAGTCACAGCTGCAGGGCACCTTGGTCAAACAGCCACATACAGCACGCTCACAGACCAGCTGCAAAGCTCTAATTCACTCATTCCACTGGTGTGTGCATTCAGACATATGTATATCCTTGCAAGTGGGAGTTCAGTGTGGCACTTTCTTCTGCTTCTCTCTCTCTCTCTGTCTGTTTCTCAAGCATCTCTCCCTCATTCTCTGTGCCTCTCTCCCTCCCTTTTAAACTCACTTCCTCTTTCTCTTTTTGTCTCTCATCCTCTCTCTCCTTCCTTAGTCTACTCTCTCTCCCCCTTTCTCTGCAATCCTGCCTGGCTTACTTCTATTTTCTTCTCCTCTCTCTCTCTCTCTCTCTCTCTCTCTCTCTCTCTCTCTCTCTCTCTCTCTAGCCTTCCTTCCTCTACCTTTTCATCTTCAGCTGTGAATAACAGATGGAAGCTCACATATAGGAATCACACTCAGGGAGCAGTCAGGTAACGACACAAACACAAAGAGGAGCACGTATGTGTGTGTATTGTCCTTCCGCGCAGTCTGCAGATGTTGCCCATTGAGTCATTGTGTGTGTGTGTGTGTGTGTGTGTGTGTGTGTGTGTGGGGGGGGGGGGGGGGTATTACGAGAAAGATCAGCCCTAAATGCATCTCACCATGACAGATACACCCTGCGAAGGATGGATCATTTCCAGAATAAGTTTTTTTTTTTTTACTAATATATACACATTATTTATATTTTAAACAAAATACAGTGTGAATTTGAACATCTGTAAAAGTGTTAAAAACTGTTTTTAATCATGCCTTTCAAACACATTAATACATGAGTTTACATCTGCCCCAATATCAAGTTCTTGAACGCAAGCGGGGCAGGGTCCACAGCAGAGTAACTCCCAATAACGAGCAACAGTCCGAGCATTTAAAAACGCAGCAGCGCAATCCTCTTATTAAACAATAACAAACAAAGGTACAGTACGTTAGTCCTATATGGGCCATTGGGGCAAAGGCTGGAGAGCAGGCCAGGGTGTCTTGGGTAACCATGCAGCACGTGGTAGGAAGCAGTGGAATATGGGACGCTGAGAGAGCAGCAGGTTTATCAGCACAGAGGAAGGCTTTGTTCAGCAGGAAGAAAATTTAGGGGTGGGGAGGTGGGGGGGGTCAGAAAAAGAATGTAATACAGATTTTTTTATTTGCTGCAAGGCCCTTTCTCCAGTAAGCTGATGGGTTATGAGAAACAATGCGCTCTAAATTTCTCCCGTTTTGACCATCTTAATCTGTGTTTCTTCATTATTTGGCATTTCCATGTCATAAGACCGATTGCCCAACCTGCTGACAGAGCCCTGGGCGGAGATCAGCCGAGGCCATGTCACTGTAGGTTCACTATGCAGAATAATAATAAAAAAGAGAAACTAGCCTCTGAATATGTTACATGAATTGGGATAGATAATGGACACATTCAGATCAAAGCAGCCACTGTCTGTGTTTGTGTGAAGCTGCTTGAACGTTGTCATCACGTTGTAATAACCTCGTAATCACATTGCCATTCCATTGGGCAAAGCAGTGCACTGTAATCATCTACACACTAATTGTTTAATGTCAAAATGCATCCCAATTTTGCAAGTCTGTTGCTATCTAGATTAAAGCACAACTGACAATATTAGAGTATAGACAGAGTACAACTGAGTGCTACTATCTAGAGCGCAACTGGTAATATTCTGTAATATGTTTTATATTTTTACAAACATGATAAAATATTGAATATTTCATGATGAGCACTTAGATGTTTTGGGTAAGGCTGTATCTTTCAGAAAATATTTCAGCATGGCAAGGTTTGGCTGTTTCACACTTTCATAATTCAGTTCAAGGTGTCAGACCTTTAAAGTCCCCTTAGACGGGTTTCAGGAGCTTATTTGGGTTTTAGGGGATCGTCAGGAATAGTCTGGTCACTTATTGGCCAAATAAGCACCAGATTTGGCAAAAAACATCCTTCAGACTGTGGCAATTAGCACCAGAAAGCGTGCCATGAAATTCGGAGGTCAAAAGTTCACTTTTTATGAATAAAACCTAAAATTGCTCCCCAATGCCACAAATGCTAGAAAATATGACAGTTCCTTTAAATGAATGGGGTATTGCATCATATAACATGCTTGTATTTTCAGTAGCAATGTACTGATTGCACTACTATGATGACCTTCTATCAGGATTTTCCAAAGCCACAGTGAATCCTTTGCATCTTCCTTTGAATCCTTCGAATCCTTTGAATCCTTTGCATCTTGTTCAAAATGCTTCCGCAAGACTCCTGACAAGAACAAAATTGATCATAATACTCCGGTTTTAACATCTCTTCCCTGGTTACTGGGTTGATATTGGATTGATTTCAAACTACTGCTCCTAACATGAGGCTTTACATGGGCTTGCACCTGCTTACCTGCAGGGCCAACTCCCCTAGATTACCTTCTTCACCAACAGGCTGGCTTACTGGTGCTTCCAAAAATAGAAAAAGAATTTGGCAGTACAGCATCTTCTCTCAGGGCTCCCCTATTACGGAACAGCCTTCCTAATTATGCTAAGGAATTGGGCACAGTGTCAATTTTTAAGTCGAGTCTGGAAACCTCTCAATATCGAAGGCCTAGTGAATAGTCGCATCGGGTGCTGAGGAAGAGGATGCTCCACAGCTGTATAAAAGTCCTGGTGTGGGACTGTCCTTTGCTTTTAGCCCATTCCTGCTCTGAAAGGGGCAGGACAGTCGCAGATCACCTTCATGGCCCTGACCCTTATGCTAACCTCCCTCTGCATGCTACAATAGCTTATCTCTGCTAAGGCTACCTAATTTCACATTGTCCCAAAGCATACTGCACCATACTTGCCTGGTCATCCCATTCCAACCACGACCTTCCTTCCCTCTCATTACATTACATTTTATCATTCTCATATAGCAGACGCTCTTATCCAGAGCACCTTACATCAGTTACAGTTTTTTTTTTACAATGGTATCCTTTATACGGCTGGATATTTACTGACGCAATTGTGTCACCTTGCCCAAGGGTACAGCAGCAGTACCTCAGTGGGGAATCAAACTGGCAACCTTTCAGTTATGAGTCCTGCTCCTTAACCACTACACTACATTGCTGCCCCCACTCTTCACATCTCTCTCTCTCTGTCTCTACTCTAATCTGGCCATAGGCTTAAAATGATGCCTTTTTCATGCTATCCCACTATTAACATGTCCACTGTTTTCCAGGAGTCTCTTGACCACCTTTCCCAGGGGTTAGGCAATAATTTTATTCTCTCTGGAAAATCACAATAACCTGTGTGTGCTCTGTTTTGGCCATGGTAGCACCAGTGAATGTCAGGGATACTACAGGTATCTCACAACCACCAGTGCTAAGACGGTGGTAATACCTTGTGGTCCTTGGCCCAGACCACTGAGCAAGTTGTCTAAGCCAGATATATGCACATCTCATTTATGTTTCTTGCGGAGGGGCCCTTCTCCAGACTCATTTAGAGTGGTAAGGCTACAGGTGTGCAAATAATAACAACAACACACATTCAGTTCCACAGAGTATTTAAAATAAGTGGTACAAAAATGCAAAAGATTTCATCCTACAGATAGGTCCTCCCATGTGAAGGGGTC
The DNA here is from genome assembly GCF_013368585.1 of Megalops cyprinoides. NCBI lineage: Eukaryota > Metazoa > Chordata > Actinopteri > Elopiformes > Megalopidae > Megalops > Megalops cyprinoides. Next base: position 48,382,413 of record NC_050583.1, read on the forward strand.
AGCTGGAGGCCTGATGGAGACCTGGTCCTGCATTGCAGGTGTTCTCTGCTGAGAGCACAGTGCTTGTTGCCAACTTGTTCATTTTATCACCATATCAAGGGCTGAGTTCAATCAGCATTTGTTCTTAACTTTGATGAACTGAATGCAATTCTTACCTTTTTCATCACCAACAAAGACTGGCACAAACATACCAAAAAAACTTGGCTTGCGTTGAAACAAAAAAGTAAAAACTTGCCTCTAATTGTTATTCAAACATTTTTTCACTTTTTTCAAAAGCATCCAACCAATATTTACAGATAGAATGTTTTTTCTTTCACAGTGCGCCCAAGATATTATTTAGCATTTTAAGCGTTTATCAAGCTAGAGTGCATCGGACTGAAGGAAAGATGGAGAAACTGAGCTTAAATTTCCATCTGGGCCTCAACCCTCCAGACTTCTGTGTAGGTTCCACGTGGGTGACTTCCAGGTGTCTCTCTTCCAGGCTCGACCTCTGCACTGGCCTGGCAGCCAACGAGAACTTTATCATAATGTGGTGACAAATAAACTTCACTGACCCATGTTTTTCTGCCGTTTCAGGAATTCTGTATTTCTCCCGCATGCTCCCTACTGCGTCCATGTCAAGGGGCTCAGGCAGGGACTCAGGCACAGACAGGAAGGCACAATGAACAAGGCGAGTTTATTATATCCAAAACGGTATCCAAAAACGAGGTCAGAACAGGCGAAGTCAAAAATCAGGGAAAACACGGCGAACAACAACCAGAAAACAGATACAAAAAATCGAGGCCGAGAGGAACAAGCAGGGTCGCAAAAACGGGCAGGCAAAACAGAACACAGAACGGCTGGTAGCGAAACAGGAGGACTGAGACGAACTAGCAAAGAGCACTTAACAAACAGGGAATATATAGGGCGAGTCAGATGAGGGGATGAGATGCAGGTGTGCAGGCAGGCAGGTGATCAGGCACAGGTGGGCGGAGACAGGGCGGAGAACAGGGCAGGGCTGGAACACATGGGAAAACAGTAAACATGAGCACATGGACAGCGAAAACAACAAAACCAGCTAAGAAGCCGCCGTACTGACACTCCAGTCTCAGGCCCCACCCCCATGTTCTGGCCCCGCCCTCCAGTTACTAGTCCCACCTCCAAATTCTAGTCCCGCCTCAAGGAGCATGGCAGGAGATTCCTTAAGATGGGAGCTATACTAAAATTTCCCATCGATGTACTCACACATGGTATCGTCTTCAGTAAGGACATTTTTTCCAAGGGCAGCACAGTTAAACTATGTACATACAGAAGTAACTTCTGATGGCTAATCTGAAGACACTGCCCTAGCTGAGATAATGATGAGCTGACAACACTGTCAACTACAGTTTACCACTGTCACCACAACCACAACTGAAATGTACCAGTAACTGTTTTCATGCATGTTGCAGCCAACACGCAGTTAATACAGATGTGTTAAAATCTGAAATACAAAACAAGCATCGCCTTTTTGTCAGCTCTATAGACAGAATAAATTGATATGGATTGATCACAGCTGCCACAAGCTACACCACTGTAGTAGATGGCCATGGACAGCAATTAGTGTGTAATTCACAGATGACGCCGCATTGCGAGTCACGGGAGTACACTGCTCAGATAAGGGGGTTATGCTTCAGATAACCCCCTTCAGGAGAGAGGAACAGTGGAGGAGCAAAGATACTCAATGGTACAGTGATATCCTGCCCCACCAAAACACACCACATACACACACACATCCTTTACAGACTATGCAAATGGAAGGCGATTGATCGTATTCAAATGCATCACTATTCGTCACACAGGCATTTGAATGAGGTTGTTGAGTGTAATTAGCCACTGAGGGCGTGGTCTGGCAATACACAGAATTGTGAAAAGCCCATTTTACTTGCGTTGGTAAAGCTTTCCAAACACAAGGACCCAGCACTGATGGTAATCCATTCCTAATGAAACTGAATAAAAATGTAAAGAGCCCCTGAAATCCAGACTGGTCAGATGCGGAAGTGATTAGCCTGAAGCTAATACTAATGAGCATACACTTTGTACTCATTCAATGCAGCTAAATGCAGTCTGAGACCCTTGTTTACAAATACAATTGTAAACACAATGGACTGCATGCACATCCCAGCTCCCTCGTGGTTAGACCACCCGTGAACACCATTTGCTATTCTCTCATATTTTTTATTAATTGAAAACAGTGGCAGGCAGAAGCAAATGAGGATTTAAAATGACACTTTCTGTATGCTTTGCATGAAAAACACGGAGAAAATACATTCTAAATAGCCTAACTGAAAAAAATAGGAAAATATATTGTGTATGGCAGTTGGCTTTGCAAAATATTTTTCAAAATATGTAGATAGATGGATATTAAATGTATTCACTTCTGTTCTTTTTTGCTGGACGTCACTCTGGAGAAGAGGGTCTGCAAAATGTACTGTTATGAAATGTAACGTCATAAAATATGAGAATGTTACTGTAAAATTAAAGCTCTTTCTCATTATCCTAAGGGATCAGTCTCCAAGTCAATGGATAGATAAGAAAAGTGTTGTGTGGCAAAAAAAAAACCTTCCTAGCTCTGAAATGTGAATTACAAATATTTTTACAAGAAATTATGTTTTTTTTTTTACATTTTGAGTGCAAAGGGCATGGAATCCTAAAATTAATTTGACATCCAATACACCCATAAAGGGTATGGTGTCTCTGATACACCAGGCTTTGGAATATGTTTCTAGACTGTGTACCTTTGAAGTTACTAGACTCTATTTATCAGAACAAGTGAAAATTGCCTTTTTTTAGTCTCCAGATGGTAAAGGTTGCATATTTATTTTTTGGCAATGGGGACCCAGTCTAGCTCAAGCAGTGCAAAATGGAAATTTAATTTTATCGCCACAGCCGGCTCTCGTCTCTGCAATATCGCACTGTTCCAACAATGTCTGCAATGACAAAATAAATAACCCTGTAAAAGTGCTCAGTTAATGTGCTCTCAGTGCACTGCTCCAGACAGCTGGTGCACAGATGACTGACTGCTGCAAAGCAGGGTGTGGAGGCATGTCTCTGCTGGGCTTTCCTTGCCTGCCACAAACAACTGATCCAGGGCCAGTCTAACCAGCCCTGTCCCCCACACCAGCCCTTATGTGATAAAGAACTGAAACTGATCCTGGGTAGATGAGTGCAAATAATAACATACTACTACTACTGCTACTGATACTGATAATAATAGTAATAAAATAGTAATAATAGTAGTAGTGGTATTAGTAGTAGTAGTAATAATAATAACAATAATAATAATGATAATGGTGGAAAATTTCCACAAGCAAAACATTATTCTGTCTTAGAAAAAGTAGTTCAGCTTCAATGTTTGCCTTGCCTATAGCTCATCTTTTTCCTTCTTTCGTTTAAGCAGCTCCTGTGAAGGTAGCACTCTGTTAACTGAGAGCCCTGCTTAGCTTTCTTTGCCTGTGGCTGTGGTAAGATTTGTGGTTTGCTCTTATGAGTGGCAATACAGAGAGTACTGGGTCTGTTTAGTTGGCAGAAGTACCACACTCAGACACATGGTTGCGTACAAATGTCACTGTACATCATCTGACATACACAATGCTTCAATGGTTTCCTTTTTTTTGGTTCCACATTCCCACCCCGGGTTCTTATCTATACAAACTCAACATTGCACCACAACTGATCTTTAGAGGAAAAAGAAAATGTCCATTATTCAATTACTTTTTCATGGTATACTTTAAGTAGATTAGGAGTTGATTAAAGAATGCCAGGTTCCGCAGAAACAAACACGTTCGTGCTTTCCTGGAAAATTCTGAACTCAAAAGAGCCCCGTGTTTTCTCAGAGATGAAGGCTGCGTTTCGATTGTTTTGGCCAGGCTAACCCGGGTGGGGGAAAGATTCCCATGTGAAAAGCCTCACTCCTGTCTGCCTTCTGCGTGTCCCTAAGACTTCCTCCGACAGGAAGTGCTACCGTTACTCTCTGGTCCCGTGATGACCTGAGGGACGTCATCTTGGCCCCGAACGGCCATTTTATGAATTTAAATACACAGCTGTGCAGCTCAGAGGGCTCGGGGCTAGGAGTTGTGAGTGTGAGGCATCAAAGGTGGACCCAGTCTTCTTATCTGAAACACTCTTCTGATGCACTGCTGGGAAGAGTACACAGGGACGGTGGCGGTGTTGGATGCTGTCTGATGTTCTATGCTGTTCCCCGCAGTCAGGTCTCCAGCTCCACTGTGTGTGTGTGTGTGTGTGTGTGTGTGTGTGTTTGGGTTGGGAGGTCATGACATTTTTGACAGAGGTATGAGAATCTGGGAATGAGGGAGGATCTGGCTGAGGCCTAAATGGATAAGAATAACAAACTGGATGACAGAACTAAAAAAAACAGATGTCCTTTTCGGTTTGAGGGTTTTTAGTTGATGTTTGACAGTGTCCTAAAATGGACACGCTAAATGGAGAAGTGGTTCTTGGTTCCAAAATATGAGACACTGTGCTGCATTTAGAGAATATCTACCCTCAACTGTGACCCATAATTAAACATGTATAAACATTATTAAACATCATTTTTTTTGATGTTCTACAATCAGCATTAAAGCCATTACAATGACCAGCGATCAAATTAATTGAACCAATTCAGTTTTAATGGAACAGAGTAATACTTGCATTCATTTATTCGTCAAAGTTAAGGGCAAATGTTTGAATCCAGGCTTTTGTCTTTCTACATCACCACACCACATAAAGCAGGTTTGAGCCTGGCCAGGAAACCTCATGAATGAAAGGGGAATGTAGTCATTCCAGAGTTCACTCCATAGAGATTTGGTTCAGTCAACATGTCTGTCAATTTTAGTCAACAGGAATCTAAGCCATAATGAACAATGGCTTAGATTAAGATGAGGGCCATTGACCAGATATACAGAACATACCGGTCTTCCCTCTGTTATACGCACTCTGTGAAGCACTACACCGCTCGCTCCTGTTGTGTGTTGCTGATAAGCTGTGTATGCATACGTTTGTCAGCCTGTTTAACACCATTGGAAGTCCAGTGCTGTCAGAAATGGCATCAAAGAAAATGCAATTTCAGCATTGACTTCCACGAGGTTGAACAGAATCGATACAGGAGGGTGATGTGTGGCACAGGCCGTTTTTACAGTGGAGGGAGTGAACTCGAGGACAGGGTAGCATTCATCCCAAATCTAAAGAAGGCTTTGCGTAAAGCCTCGAGGCTACTTGTACACAGTTGGAGAACAGTGAGAAAGAGAGAGGGGGGGGGGGGGGGCAGAGAAAGAGAGGGAGACAGAGAGAGAGAGGGGGAGAGGAAGGGGGGGAGAGGGAGAGAGAGAAAGAGGGAGAAAGAGGGAGAATGAGATAAGGAGATAGAAGGCCAAACACAGCTAGGAGCACTGTTGAGTATTTGCATAAACCACACCACGAGTGGCAGGCAGACACCTTACAAGCCAGCTGTACACGACAGCAAAGGAACCACAGACAGGGTTTTTTCAATTACCCCTCACTGGGTGCCTGGAAATGCCAGAGGGGCAGGTCTCCGAAAAAAATGCACCACACCACAGGCCGTGGCACTAATCCCTCCCTGCAAATGGACAGCTATGGTAATTGCTCTCCTCTTGGGGCAGCGGTAGCTGCTCATTGCAGGGGCATAGACCCAAAACGCTCCCCCTGAACCTCTACCCTGCTCCCACTGACACCTTGTACGTCTGAGCTGGCACCAGGTCAGCCATGCTGGGTTCATGCGTGGTCATTAGCCTGCTGTCAATCACTCATGTCAGGACTATGCACAAGGTACGGTATGTACCATAGCTAGACCCAACCAAACATGCTCACAGGGTCTCTTTTTTTCTGTAACACAGAACTTTTCCCAGAGGGCCTAAAATAAATCTCAGGATCAGAATGCACTAGTAAGGTAAAAGCATGCACTTTTTGCTGCCCTTTAACCTTGTTTTTTTGCTACTTCCGGACAATGTCTTTTTTTCATCTGATTTTAAAATGAGTGTAAAAAAGCATAAACAATTCATGAGGTAGTTCCGTGCATGGGGCAGAAACAGTATTTGGTTCAACACACCAGGAAACCAGCCCTGTGAGGCTTCTTAACATGATGTGTGCTCCTTTTAATTTCAGGCCTTAAGTGGACATATTGTGTGATAGGTGCAAGCTTATGAGGTAGTCTGCTGATAATCATTCACAGAACTTCAAACTAAGGGGGTGGGGGATGGGGGGCAGTTATGAAGCCCCAGCCAATGAAAGTGGAAAGTGTCCTCTGTACGGTTGACCAAGTGTCCAATTGGTCAAATGCACGTGCTGTTCTGTTGAGCATGCGTGACCTGCTTAAATATCTTCGTTACACGTGTAGTAAGACTGTAATATATCACCACTTCACATAGCACATAGCAGCACAATAGAATTCTCATTAGGACTCAGGAGTTGTATGGTTTTCTACGAGTTCGGCACAGGACACACAAGATGCTACATGGTTATTACATAGCACAGGGTTAACACACTGGTATGCTGGTGTAAGGTCAACTGCATGTAAAGATCGTGTTTCTTTTACCAAAGCTTTGCAAAAACTGAAAGCTCTGAGGCAAGGAACTCATTTGTCATCAGAGAGAGAGAGAGAGAGACAGAGAGAGACAGAGAGAGACAGAGAGAGAGAGAGAGAGAGAGACAGAGAGAGAGAGAGACAGAGAGAGAGAGAGAGACAGAGAGAGAGAGAGAGAGAGAGAGAGAGAGACAGAGAGAGAGACAGAGAGAGAGAGAGAGATTGGATTGAAACAACAAAAAGTCAAAGTAAACTTCAATGCTATTTGGCCCTAAACAGAGAATACACTGTAGCAGACTACCTGTCCACAGTGTCTAATACAAAACAAAGGAAAACCTTGACCAGGTACAGACTAAGCAACCATAACCTGGCTATTGAAAGAGGCAGACACAGGCAAACCTGGCTGCCCACAGAAGAGAGACTATGTACCCATTGCAGCCAGGGCATGATAGAAACAGAGCTCCACTTCTTGAGTGAATGCTGCAAATTCAAAGATATCCGGAAGAAATTCTTTCCTGAATTCAAAAAAATCTACCCAGACTTTGAAAAGTTTGAGGACAGTAAGATCCTAAGAATTTTACTAGGCGAGGAACAAGAGAGAGAAAGAGAGTCACTCCATTGGTAAAACACCTCAAGAAATAAATATATACACACACACACACACACTCACACTCACACACACACACACTCACACTACACACACACTCACACTCACACTCACACTCACACTCACACTCACACTCACACTCACACTCACACTCACACTCACACACACACACACACACACACACACACACACACACACACACACACACACACACACACACACACACACACACACACACACACACACACACACACACACTTCTGTATTTGTTGTTTGTTTGTTTTAATGTATGTATAAATGCTTTGGCAATACAAATGGAGTTTTTGTCATGCCAATAAAGCTCATTTGAATTTGAATTTGAATTTGAGAGAGAGAGAGAGAGAGAGAGACAGAGAGAGAGAGACAGAGAGAGAGGGACAGAGAGAGAGAGAGAGACAGAGAGAGAGAGAGACAGAGAGAGAGAGAGAGAGACAGAGAGAGAGAGACAGAGAGAGAGGGACAGAGAGAGAGAGAGAGACAGAGAGAGAGAGAGACAGAGAGAGAGAGAGAGAGAGAGATTTGTTGTTCGATGGACAAGCCAGCGGATTTATAACCAGATTTATTAAAGTGTAAAACCTCAAATGCTCCGAGCACGCTGAAAGGGGGCCATTGTTAGCGGCCCGCTGTCGTTTCTTATTTGAGCTAACCGTGTACGCTACCGGCGTAACCGGGTTTTCCTCTGTGCCGAATATTACCGAGGCCGGATAATCCTGGCCAGTGAGGAGAAAACCGAACCCCGCAACACAAAATCTCCCTCCAGAGTTTCACCCTACAAAATTGATTTTGCTTACGAACACATACAGACTCCATAAAACATGTCAGAAACTGGAGATCTGTGCCCCAGCCCCAGAAAGATACTATTTAAAATTCTGTTAAAAACACTTGTCATATTCTGTCCCCTCTTACCTGTTGCTCCAGTCTTTAAAAAAAATCCCTGGATCCAGTCTGACTCTTGCAGTCTAACACAGCATATTTATATAAGGATTCATTAATATAACTCATCTTATGACACACAAACACAAACACTGGAGCTTTCCAAAACTGCTGTTGCCAATATTTTTTCTCAGTGGGCCTTTCTAGGGTAATCTCCATTTAGACTTACTTCTGTAAAATGCCAGACAGGGTTCAAGAAGTAGCAAAACCTAGTTTCAAAAGCTCTTCGCTGATCTACAGAAGACTGCGTTATCATTTTGAGGCTTTCATACAGTAGTTAAAAGGGCAAAGTCAGAGATGGTTTAAATGCTAAGCAAGAATAGCACCTCCTGTGTCTGCCAAAAATTTCCAGGTCGATGCTGTAAGAGTTCCTGTACTGGTCTTTCACAATGTGTAGGTTTAATTATGACCATGTAAGCCTAGAACATGTTTCGATTCATGTTTTTATTCTGAATGGCTCAGGATTGCAATGATTCTATACATGTAAATTGTAACTGGGGTCAAAACTAAAGCAACAACACTCTCACTGCAAATGAATATGCATATGTTTTTGCATTATACTTAATGCATTAATAAGTCTTAAGGGAAATATCTCTAATGATTTTCGCAGTCCAAAGTTTCTTTTTCTAGCATTGAACGTACACCCTGTGAATGGTGGACACTGTGCACTGGTCACAAACCTCTGTTTGCCAACAAAATGACAACACAGAGGCAAATAGTTTTTTTGGGGTTTTTTTTTTTTGCTTTTTTTTGTTAGGAACTGAAGGTTAGGTCTGAAGTGACAGCAGGTGAGTCAGGGCACAGTGAGAGGGCAGCTGATGGCTCGTAGGTAAGAGGCTTTAACATCAGCCTTCAGAAATCCATGGCTCTCTCTCTGTCAGAGTCCAGGTGACCAAGGAGACTTTTCTGACAGGTCTGTGCTCTGCGAGGGTCTGCCTCGTCAGACAAAGCATCAAAACTGTTTCTTCTATTTCTCCAAAATTCTTTCAGCCAAATTTACATCGTCTCCAACCGAGCAGTGCGGTCACATTCTACAAAAAAATTCAACAACTAAAGAACAACAGAAAGCAGCAAGAAAACAAAAGCAACCGGCGCATCCTCACAGCTACAGCCGCTGTTAAACTTGATTTTCACAGACACATTTTGGATCTGGAGTGGGGCCTGACTCATCACGCATGCCTAGGGAAATCATAGGGAGGCAGATGGAGCGAGAGTGAAATTAAGGACATAACTGTGCGGATCCTCTGATCCCTATACTGTCTGGATAGGCTCAACACATTCTCTGAGCCTCCTACAACCCATCAGGATCATTTATAGATCCAAAGATGTGCACAGCAGAGGTACATTGAGCCAAAAGCCATTACATTTTGTTGCTTAGCAGACACACTTAAGCAGAGCGATTTATTTGGGTTTCAGTTCACACATATTACACATATTTACACAGCTGGATATTTACTGAGGCATTATCACCTTACCCAAGGGTACACCAGCAGTGCCCAGGGACTCGAACTGGCAGCCTCTGGGTTTGGCTCTGATTGTTATTGCTACACCACATTGCTGTACCACTGTATGTCAACAGACTGCATCAAACACACACAACAGAAAGTCAGAGAAAAGCAAACCAACTCAGGTCCCACAGTAAGATTGCTTTACGTGTTTTACACAGCTGCACAGACTGAGGCTTCATATGCCAAAGTAGCAAGCATATGTCAACAGCAACAGCAAGAGTAGGCTTGAATACATAGGTTACATGATGAGTGTGGCTGTGTGGAACATGTCTGCACTGGGCAGTGTGTCGCATGGTCCATGGAGCTGGTTGGTAGGGTGCTTTAGTCAGGATTTGGCGTATGATACAAACCCACTGCCCAGACACAGCTTGAACTCTGCCATTCGGGTGTGGTCGTACAGCGAGACGGTGGCGGCTGCCGTGGGTGCATCACCATGGCAATCCCAGGTTCGGCAGCCTTCGCTGGGGGATTGGGGCTTACACACTCAGTATCCATTGCTGGACGCTCTCTAAGAGACTCATCCTTGCGGCTTTAAATACGCTGGCACTGATACGCTTTTTAGAGTCTGTTCCTGCCGGATGGCAGATAAAACCCACCCGAGATCAAGAGGTCACCCGTGGCTCACTAAGGGGAGTGGTCGGGATTTCTACATCCCTGATTTCCTGAATGGATGTGATGGAGGTGGGGCCTGGCTCTTCCGCCTCAAGAGGGGGGGGGGGGGTTGTTGAGGGGAGGCATTCGGAGTGATGAAGGATTATGGTTAAAAACTGCTAGGTAGGATTCTCAGAATCAGTGTTAATCCCCGCAGTAATCTGGCCCCAGAGCATCCTTCAGAAGCACGGACCCACGCCGAAAGCAGCAGTGTGTTCCTTCAGCAAACAAAGAGTCAGATCAACAGACGAGCAGAAATGACATATGGAGAAGAGAAAATGTCCTTGGAAGATGAGGAGAAACAGAGGGGTGGCAGAAACTCTATACCACACAATACAAAGACCTCATACTGGCTGTATTGGGCATAACGGGTGGCAGTGTAGCATAGCGGAAGCAGGGCTTGTAACTGAAAGGTTGCCGGTTTGATTCCCCACTGGGGCACTGCTGCTGTACCCTTGGGCCAGGTCCTTAACCCAGAATTCCCTCAGCTAATATCCAGCTGTATAAACTGATAACATGTAAAACTTGTAACCTGTGTAAGTTGCTCTGGATAAAAACATCTGCCAAATGATAACAAAGTAAATGTAATGTACCTCTCCCTGGTGAGACAGTCAATAGGAAAAATAATGCATGATTTATGAAGAATTAAAAAACAGAAATGAGCTGAAGAACAGCACAACTACATTCCATTTGCATGCCTCAGCAATCCACGTGGCCCTGCAAGAACTGGGGCGAAACCCAAAAACACAGACACGCAGTAAAACAAAAAGTTCTGCAATGATCAAAACTTCAGGAACAACAAGTCGTTTTGATCTGTAAATCAGTGCAATAATAACAGTGCCCCCTGAAGAACTATACAAATAATCAAGACCTAAGATTTACAGGAGAAACATGAGTGACAGGGGAGACATTTGCTCTTGCATTCTGTGCTTCAGGGCTTCACTCTGTTGTATTGTAAACCTTCATAACTGAATTTCATTGACCATCATAAAACCCTCAAGGGGCATTTCAGAGTTTTGTTGAGCACTTATACAAACAGGACTTGTTGCTAGTATGTTACCTCTGTTAATTTAACATTATTACGGCTTGTCTTCAAACAGCAAGACGTTAATTACAGTTATCAGCATAATATCAAAGAGTGTGGCAGATTTAAAGTACTCATGTCTGCAGCTGAGAACATCTGAGGTCATGAAGAATTCTAAGGCACCCAATTTGGAGATGCTGGGAGGGAAGAGGGAGGAGACAGTCCACCACTAACTGAGGCCGTACAGGCCATCCACCAATCATACACCTTTAGAAACTGTGATAGCTTCATAATTCTGCAAGTATCAGAGCTGTTTCACAGCCACGCAAGGGTGAGAATGGGATTCTTACCATTAAGAACTGATCTGGAGTCAGGCAGAATGGGATTCTTACCATTAAGAACCGATCTGGAGTCAGGCAGAATGGGAATCTGACCATTGCTGTGGTGAGGGGAGGACGTGGGCATTCCTTCACTTAAAACTCAGAAATAAACTGGGCTTTCAACTGGATTACTCCTCTCCATCCAGCTGTTCTACAAAAATCCACCACACTGTAGAGACTCTGTATTAACTATGCAGACTGTTTTACAGAGAGAAATATTAGTGCTCCAGATTTACATCGCACCACACTGAATGACTGATACATTTCCTGCCGGTACTTAATCCAATTTCTCTCCTTTGTCATTTCACAGAATCGCAAAGGAAATTTAGATTAGATAACTTGCTCTTCCATAAAACATTTTTCATTTTCCAATCCAAGATTTTCAGGTCTGTAAATCATTGACCAATTGTAGAAAAAAAATATATTTTTTTTTTATTCTGGAACTAATTTTCTGTATTAAAATTCCATAAATTTGATGGCTTAATTAGGCAGTAGTGCTCTGTAAAAGGGGCAGAGTACTGGATAGTGCTGTAGACAATGTTCAGGCCTGTACCCTGCTTTATAGAAATGGGGGGGGGGGGGGGGGGGGCTGAAATCTAAGATGAACTTTTCTCATCCTTGAAAATAACTGCACAAGCAATCCGGTGTGGTGCTGAGAGACGGTCCCATCAAGTGAGTGAAAAATAGAGGGTACATCAAGAGGCAGTAAACAAAATCATTTTTCTAACAAAGGAAAGAAAAAAACGAAGAAGACAAAAATGCAGCTCGATGGATAAGGGTAGCTGCCAGTGTCATACTCACACATAAAGCATGGATGGCAGTTTATGGTTTACACAGCGCTGACCACCTCTGCCCAGCACTGAGGCAGAGAGGGCAGATGGCCTGTGCCCATGAAGGGCTTTGGCTGGAGCACATTCCTGCATGCTCCCTGGGAGAACTCCCTCCATCGCCCTCCTCATAATTTATTTATTATTGGTGTTCTGTTTATATGGCACTCTCATGAGGGCATTGCAGCAAGACCCATTAAGTTTTATCACAGGAGCATCAAAAACAACAAGAACGCTAGAACAGATAAGCCAGGAACACCGTGACCAAGCAGCAAGCAGGAAGTCAGGAGTTAAAACAGAAGCAACCAGCGCTAATTACTTTAGCATTATATATGTAGCAGTGCCTAGCAATCATCCTTAAGTACAATAAGCCTACATCACAGTAGTGTGGACACACTGTAGAGTTTGTCAGTGAACTATCAGACCAGAGTTCCCTCATAGTGTTAATAGTGTATAACAGCTACAACTAGAGGGCTTCAAGGTACAGAGTTCCCTCAGCAGGAGGTGAACTGCTGCAGAGACACATTGAATTACTTTCAATTTTCTTGCTCCAGTAATTGCCTCCCACATCAAAGAGAAAAAAATGAAGGATGTGTTTATTAGGAGTCTGAGCACCTTCTGAGAATGATCAATGTCTGACATTCTGACAGCGATACACGTAGTCTTCAGTGACTGTTCTGCCTTCTGCTTTCTGAGAAGTGTCCGTGCCCTGTCCATGTTCCACGTTCCGAGAAAGACCCGCGTTCCACGCTGGGTCAACTTCCCGTGTTCTGAGAACACATTTGCGTGTCGTGTGTACTGTGTTTTCCAACTACGGGACACATGTGTGGTTGACAGAGCTTGTTTGAGCCACCGGGATTGAATAGAGCTGTCTGTCAATAAAACAGCTTTCTCCTGTCCGTGTCCAATGTTGATTTTACAGTCTGTTTTGCCTTATTGAGTGGCCTTTTAGTTGATTAAAAACACTGTGCACGCAGCGATGACCACGAAAATGAATGCAGTGGCTGTGAGTGTTAAAAGACCTGTATCAAAACATCGATGGGATCCTGTTCCCAAAACATAACTGTTTCCATGGAGGGACGCACTTCCTCATCCTCAGGTAATGATTTCAATCGAGGGGGTGAGTTTAACATTAACAAGGCAAAGGGATGTAAAACATACTGTATTTAAGCAGGGCAAAGGATTCTGGGAAAAGGTGAAAGAGAAGAACACCCACTGCAGGTGAGTGGTGTAGGACAGCGAGTCACTATAGCAGCAACAGGAGAGGTAAAGGTGTGGAACAAACATCAGCAAGACCTTCAGCAGCTCTGAGGGGGAACGGCTGTAGAGCACATTCAAGAATGGTCCTGGCAGAACAGAGTCTGGATGTTGCTACCGACATTTAGTGTGAAGTTGGCACCTTTTCAGCCTTTCACCACGTTTGGCTATGTGGTGATTTCTGTCACCAGGGGAAACATCTCAAATGTGCATTAGTTCCCAGTTCAATCACGGTTTATGTCGGCATTGCTGGTACTGTTTGTGGTTGTGCTGCATGCACAGGGACTGTGAATAGAATAGCCCCTGTGTAACCTACGCAAAAGTCCATGTGCATTAAAATCCACAGATTTACACAGGCCTAGATATATATGAATATGCTACGGACAGCTGTAAGCTCCAGCTACCTTACAGCATATGACCTGATCTTATTCGATATATAAACACTTTAAACTATGCCTGTCTCTTTATCCTCATACAGTGCACAGAAGAGCAGATAAGGAAACCATGATTCCTCAGTACTGAGATCATCCATTGAAATCAAGACTGACAGCCTTTAATCTCCCTGAGGTACCCTCACCCCTGTTCTTCATGGATTGGACCCATAAAATGTTGTTTTTATTTAGGACTGATTTTACTTCTACTACACTTTCATTTTAGTTTCTCTTTCATCCCCGGCATCTAATCATCACATCCCCATTCATTCATTTAATGTGCCTTTCCGTTTCCCATGAGTTGTTTCATAACATTTGAATAATATTAAGGCTATTTGCCATTCATTTGTCAGAGAAATCACCATGCAAAATTAACAATACAAGGAAATAATATTCCATTTTCTCTATACATTCAGCACTCTCTGAAGTCTCTACAGTGCTTCCTCGGATGGGTGAGTCAAAGCCTGAGTGATATACTGGCCATAGGATTCATTTCTGCCCAAAGTTTTATGGATTTATTTAACTGATTTTCTAGCAGACCTTTGCAAAACTACTTATACAAAATGGAGCAAAGCTATTTTCACCTATAGTAATGGTATTGTAAGTTTTTGCTGCCTATCATGAGCTGTGAAGGGAATTTCCTCACAGGGAAGAGGATCAAATTTAAATCTCAATTCAAGCCACTGTTGAGGAGAAAGTTTTGATATTTGCTATCATAAAGACTTTTGAAGCTTTTAATGCTTTTTCAGAAGTGAAAATCTGTTCTCCCTCTCATGAATAAATGCTGAATAATACCAATAATACCAGTAATGTGAGGATGTTATGTTTTGAGGATGTTGAATTCATAGCCTTGACATTACACACACATTATGGGCATTACATTACATTACATCACATTACAGTCCTCTTCATCACCATCACCCTCCTTCCTGTCAGCCTGCACTAAAGGTGACTAAACTGAATAAAACAGGCATGCGGTGGTATGTGTGAATATTGATACATGATTTGGATATGGGGTATAAGTGAAAGGAAATGTGTAAATTATTAGCACAAAATGGAAAAGGCGTCATGAGTGGATCACATAGATAACAAAAATATGTCAAGTAGTAAAGAAGTGAATAGCTATAGGAAATATGGTTGAGTTGTCCCTGTAAGGGGGGTTGGTAATGGTTTGTGGTTTGTGAAGGGGAGGGGACTAGGGCATAATGAAAGATGGAAATCAAAAAAGTATTGATAAATGTATTTCTTTTCTTTTTTGTTCTTTTTGTCATTAAATGTATGTTTTTGTTTTGTTATGTACACACACACACATATATTATGTAATGTAGCCTTTGACTTTGGAGCCTGATATCATTGCTGTGGGTGGTAAAGGGCTGTCATTGGTGCCTGATATCACTGCTGTGGGTGGTAAAGGGCTGCCATTGGTGCCTGATATCACTGCATTATTTGTACTGCTGCTGCTGCTGCTGATGATGATGATGATGATGATGATTACTAGGGTGACCGCTGTTACTAATGATCTGTTCTAAACTGACATGTCTGGTTTAACCAATCAATCAGTCACTCAATAATAATAAAAATCTGCAAGTGGATTAGTCATGCAGAAAATCTCATTACAATAAATTATTTAAGGAAATTTTAAATTTAAGAATATTAATTAAGGAGCAACACACATGTGTACATAGCACAGACAGAGGCTTATGCAAACATCAGAAACAGAAGGTCATGCAAACAGCACACACACACCTGTAAACAGCACATACAGTGCTTCTGCACCCGGCTTTCACAGCAGAAAGAATCTTCACTCTCACAGATTTAAGGAGGATTAAGTGTTCCCTACTGATAAGAAAAAAAAAATTCACACATCACACGCTTCCAGGAAATAAAAATATTCGGCTGTGCTTTGGAGACAGCTTGTGCTGGATATTATGGAGTCATAGTAAAAATGTCCCCTCACAGGTATCAACCAAATTCTAAATGACAACATTTTTTCATTTTTTATATTATATATAATACATTTATTAAGTATATAATGTATGTGTGTGTGTGTGTATGTGTGTGTTGCCGACTACAGGAAACTGCCTCTCTTACAACAGAGTTCCCAGGAATGTCGTGTAAGAATGGGGAATGTCTTCATTGTAAAGTTATCTTATATAATTTGATGTAAAATTTTTAATAAAACTGTATCAGTTTTGTTGCAGTGTGTTGTACTTCATTGCTTAGTTTGATTTAAAAAAAAATAAAGAAAAAATATCACTTTTAAAATGAGACACAAGGTTAAGTTAAATGAACTATTTATGTACGATTATTCACAGCTTACTGGTGCATCTATTGTGCTGGTTCAGAGAACAGTAACCAACATTAGAATCCATAAACAGGCTTACATTCTACACACAGACTTACAAAATACTGCATAATTTTAAAAGAGGATACCAGAATCAGTTCACTTAACCATAAAATAACTCCTTAAAACTAAATGCTTCATTTCTTGCAGCAAAACTTAACAACTCATCTTATGTTCCATTATTAATATGCTAAGCAGACACCCTCCAGGGCAATTTGCATAGATTACATTATTACTACACATTCACACGGTCAAACATTTATTGAAGGTATTTAAGTAATTTTCTCAAGAGTACAACAGCACTGTCCCAAAAGTTCTTACTCACTACTCCACGCTGCCACCTAGAGTTGGAGCTTATTCTTCTATAGCTCTTTGCAGCTCAAAGTTGCATCACAAGGTATTGCATCTATTCTATTCATTTGAATAGCATGGGGAGGTGGGAGCATTGTTAACTGTGAGACTGAACAGGATGAATATTCCATTACTGAACCGTTAGGAACCCACCATTACAGCTCCATTCAGCATGTTTGCACTGAACAGTGCTCTGCTCAGCACAATAGATTTTTCTTTCAATGAATAATGACATTCTAGGACCAGTGTTGGAGAGATGTTGCTTTCAGTGGGGAAAACCATACAGTAAGGAAATGGCATTCCACCGCCTTCCGAGAAAGCTCTGCTAAACCAGAGTTCAGGTCAGAAGCAGAAACACTTACAGCATTGAAGACCAGGCATAAGCAGAGTGGCTAGCCTAGCCTGGCTGGGCTGAATTGCTCATTCTCTTCATTAAACTTCTTATGTTCTTATTCATTCTAATTCTGACTTTAGTACAGAGGTGTAAATAGAGTGAAAATATGAGTAAGCAGTCCTTCTCATTATGCCAGCGCTAACTCAAACCATCAAATTGCTCAAATGATACTGTCATTGTGTGCCTGAGTGGGCTTATGATTTTCTGAAGCCTGCAGGTCAATTCAGCACAAATTCCAGGATCTGAAATTATTGCTGTTAAGACACCCACTTGAATAGATTACTACAGACTATAACTAATGATATAAGTGCAAGATGTAGCACCTAACTATCTGGGACTCACTCTTACCAGAAATCAATTTTAAGTGTTAACACTGCTTTTCTTGTACCTAAAAAAGCTGCAATTGCTGTTAGGAACAGAATTTAAAATGTGCTGTATGTACCTTCATATCTACATAAAAGAATGGCTATGACTGTAAGATGCAGATTCTGAAGCACAGTCATTCATTCACTAAACCGCTAACTCAGCCAGCCAATCAATCATCCACTCAGTGGCCCCCACAGCAATGAACAGCAGTAACAACACCTTACCACTAGAGGGCTCAAGGGCCAGTGGAGCAGTTGCGGTCTTCAAATAGAGTTGCTAGCTTTTTTTAGAGTTGCTATTTGCTGGTCAGGGCAGCCTGTTGTAGCAGTGAAGGTATTAAAAGCAAGTGATTATGAGCAGGTAAGCCAGTCTACTATCAGTTTTGCACACATCTGTGGTTTGTACAGTGCTTTATACTTCTGTAGTCCTCCCGCTTCTATATAGTACTGGTAAACGTGGATTTACAGTTTTGCATGGTAACCTTGGTGTGTCATCTCATGAATTTAGGTTTGTTCCTTAATGTTAATTCTTCCCTCACATCCTATTATGTGGACTCATCCTCTCATCAATTGTTCTCTGTGGGTTAGTTTCATTACAGACACTCGTATCCAGAGCGATATACGTAAGTTACAATTTTCACAGGTTATCCATTTATACAGCTGGATATTTACTGATGCAATTCTGGGTTAAGTACCTTGTCCAAGGGTACAGTAGCGGTTTCCCGGTGGAGCATCAAACCAGCAACCTTTTGGTCACAAGCCTTGCTGCTTACCACTAGCCACTTGCCACCCCAGTTCTGGGAGGTAACCCCAGTTGTTATTGAGGGGGTACTGTATTCCCATTTTTATCAGAAAAAAGTGACCAGGTTGGGGGTGTCTTAAGGAGAAGCGTTTGCCATTTTTGGATGTGCACTGCGGCAGTGTAGCATAGTGGTTAAGGAGCAGGACTCGTAACCGAAAGGTTGCCAGTTCGATCCCTGCTGGGACACTGCTGCTGTACCCTTGGGCAAGGTACTTAACCCAGAATTGCATCAGTAAATATCCAGCTGTATAAATGGATAATGTTGTAAAGAACTGTAACCTATGTAAGTCGCTTTGGATAAAAGCGTCTGCTAAATGAATAAATGTAAATGTACTGCGGAGAATCTAAATGACTTCACTCATATTTCAACTCGGCATCCTTTCAGTGCAAATCCAGCGCAGTCTTTTTTCATATCAAAGCTCCGTAGCCACGCTGTGGTCAGGGAAACCGTTCCCGTGGCGATTCGCCAAACGTTCATTAAAGCTGCATAATCATTGTGTGTGACTGATTCTGCAGAAACTTCTGCTGACAAGAGGAGGAAACTGCTCATCATAAACAGCCTCAAGATTCTTGGGGTATGCAAGGCTGCATTTGTCCTGGTTACAGTTTTGGGTTTTGGCTTTTTTAATGCATGAGTCACGGGTGACACCTAGCAACACCCTCCATGAAACTGATAGAACACAGCCTGCCAAAGCAGCAGGTATCCTGTGCCATGACAACAGAAATTTAAACCCCATAGGACAGGACAATGCGGACTAAAGACACACTCCCTGAGGAATTAGAGGAACTGTTTGTTACCCAAAGTGTTGCCATAGAAAGCCACATAGCATATATCTCTAAATTCCAGCAGGTGCATGGCAACACCATCACTAAACAGTCATTAAACACCACCTCAGGAACTGGCACACAGAAAATAACTTGCAGCTGAAGAGCTGGACTGGTTCTATGAATTGTATTCCTGTGCGTTATATCTATAATGATCATAACTGCTTTCTCTCAGTGTTGTATATCTGTATATAAAGAGTATGATGTCTCTGTTCATTTACAAATTCTTTGTTAGTCACCTAGGATAAGTCCATGGTAATTTAGTAATCATGGTCACATTCATAATTACAAACATAATCATATGGACAATAATAATAGATACATATATGGGCAGATCGACAGTATATTGTCATGTGCAGGTATGTCATGTATAACCTGGACCTCTTATAGAAACATATGACTGTTATATAGTAATAGTAATGAATAGATATAGAAATATATACTAAAAATGAAATACATAAGTAAAAAAAGAACATAGAAATATATGTGTTCTCACAGAAATACAAGTACAAGACACAGCAGGGAATTTCAGCACATAAAGCCAAGAGAAGAAGATAAAGAATACCCTGCCTTTCTGCCCACAGTGTGCAGGGGCCTGTGGCAGTGAAGCACACAGGCTTTCTTCTGTCAGAGATGGGTAGGTACATCAGCCATGGTTCCTTCTTTACACCACTCTTGACTCTCAACTCCCCAGCCTAGGGCTCCAGCCTCTGGCCTCTAATCTCCAGCCTCTACTCCCCAGCCCCACTGGAGAGAGTGATAATAAATAATGAACAGAACAACAAAAAGGCGGGGTCAGAAAGGAGGTCAGACCAGAACCAAAATGGAATCCAAAAAGATTTAAAACCATCTTTAGAAGAATTGTAATCTTCCATTGTATTACAGTCTTCATTTGGTTTGCAGACGCTTTAATCTGTGGTGATTCACATAGCCTACATTGTATGTACACTCCATTTGGCCAGCTGGATACGATTCAGTAACTCAAGTGTCATTCCTTGCTAACTTGTACATTACAGTAGCAGCCATTTTTGGCTTTCTTTTCTGAAGAAGTTTTTTTCCTTTCCTCAGAGTAGTGGTGCCACACTGTTGAAAACCTGTTGTGCCCTGGAGAGAGCAACATCACTCTGAAGCCAGGGGTCTGGTAATTCTCACTCACCTTAACTTGTAGCTGAAAAAATCAGGGAAGGTGAGAGAGTAACAGGCCAGGAATGGGTTTCAGAGCTGCTTCAATAGCATAACCTCTCAGCCACAGACTCTCAGCCTTACAGTGATGGATCAGGAGGGGAGGGGTTACTGGGTGCTCCTAGTGCTGTTGCTGAGCATTAGACCTGATAGCAGACTTTAATAGCAAACATGAGTTCAAAGAGGACACAACACATGCAAAAACACACATGAAAACATGCACACAAATATTTCTGTACAAACACAGACACATGCATATACACACTGTACTGATGGAAAATCAGCCGTCAAACTGGTAGCGATCAACCCCCTACCCAGCCTGTCATTAATAGCCCTCCCTGCTGTGGGCCTCTGTGGAGGATCAGCAGTGGTAATTGGAAATAACGTGTTTCTTAAAGGGCCTCATTAGGAAGAATATATCGGTGGGCCTGTCGTGAGGCTGCACAGTCCCAGGCTGGGCTAGTCTAGCTGGGAACTGTATCGACAACACCCCCTGTGTTGAGTAGTACAGTATTCTGTGTCAGTACAGAGCCAACATCCACCAAACCCCCCCCCCCCCCCCCCCAAATACACACATACACACACACACACACACACACACACACACAGACATACACACACATGCACAATACCATGTGTCAATACAAAATCCACACTCCCCTGTGTTGAGTAGTACAGTATTCTGTGTCAGTAGAGAGCCAACGTTCACCAACCACCCTCCCAACACACATACACACACACACACACACACACAATACCATGTGTCAATGCAGAATCCACACCCTCTGGGCTGCTACCTTTTGTCAATACAGACACCCCACCCACCCTCCACCCCCCGCTGGGTAATTAATTGGGTTAAAAAGGGACACTGGAAATTTATGACATGAAAGGCCACCTAGCTAATTATATGAACAAGTGTAACCCAGGTAAAGCATCTGGCTGGATACTAGATGCTATCTTTTACTCTTGGGCCTTGTAACACCCATAAACTTAGTATGTGAGACTAAGCACTGTCCCTGGGTTAACTTCAATGTATGTACACTGACTGTTTATGGATATTTTACATTATATTTTTGTCATTTAGCAGACACTCTCATCCAAAGCGAAGTACAGAGGTTACAGTTTAGTATATTATTAGCAGTTATCTTTTACTGTTAGGCCTTGTAAGGCCCATAAACATAGTATGTGAAACTAAGCACTGTCCCTAGATTTAGTTTTCATGTATAGTGTATACACTGTTTCTGGAGTGTTTAAAATGATTATCAGGCAAAAAAGATATACATGTTAAACAGAACAGTAAGTTAAAGTGTTTGCAGCGAGTTTACAATGAGTATGAAGCTCCAATGAGAGACAGTTTGAATGTTCAACTGTAATCATAAATTAAAGCATTTGTTACTATCAAGCTCCAATTATATATCAATATTAAAATGTAATAGTGAGGTAAAACAGTCCAGAGAGCTTAAAACTGTTATCAAGCAGGCCAAGATGACCAAGATAACTCCTCATTTTCACCATAGGTGAAACCTATATCTTCCTCCTGACTGTTGCAGGATGCCTCCTCTGTTTAGACAACTGGCCCTAATACGCCCTGATTGAAACATACCCACAGTGTCTCCAGCAGCACTTCCAGTGTAACGGACCGATGCCGTTCCCATCCTCGATGGCCTATAGCCTTGGAGCAATCACACATAATATAGGACATGATTGATAAGATTACTGGATGAGATTTATGAGATGCGGCCCCGCTTTTGTCCCTCCCTGGTAGCGTGCATTATCCAAGGAAGGATGGCGAGTCTCACCTTACGTGGCCACAATCTCGCTTCTGTATCAGATTACTTCCCATGATTCATTGCATGACCAGATGCCCTTATCCAGAGTGGCTTACATAGCTTTATTTTAACGTACTCTTCATTTATATAGCTGCATACTGGAGCAGCTCAGGTGAAGAACCTCACCGCAGGGTTCAACAGCAGTAGTGGGCGGCAGTGTAGTGTAGCGGTAAGGAATAGAACTTGCAACCAAAAAGTTGCTGGTTCAAAGCCCCGCTGGGGCACTGCTGCTGTGTCCTTGAGAAAGGTACTTAATCCAGAATTGCCTCAGTATATATCCAGTTGTATAAATAAACATGTAAAAACTGCAACCTATGTAAGTCGCTCTGGATAACAGTATCTTCTAAATGACAATAATGTAATGAAATATAATGGAACCTTCACTGTCTAGGCGACAGGTCCAGGACCTTAATCAATCCCACCCCTGCATCCCTCCTACAACCTGTATCTCTGAAGTCTGTGAGAAAATCACAAATATGCACACAGTGAGCCAGCAGGTCCCTGGGGTAGGATGGAAGACCTTCAGGTAAATGGGTCATGGTGTGGCTGTGCTTTTTTTGAACAACTAGCAGAATTTTAGAGTACTATGGCCTACCACAAGAGTAGAAATCCAGCATATTAGGCTTTCATGTTGACTGGATTCTATCAAGGAGCAATAATTGCTGTGAACAATGAATTTCACACATATTTTTGCATATGAAGCTTGTCACAAGAGACCCACGTTGAAACACCTTGTGTACACCTGAATGCCAGTACAAGACAAGTCACCATGTCCTGTGTGATCCAATTTTTTGGAGTGCTTCAAGAGCATTCATTAGCTTTCCATTTTTAATCAATAAATGTCCACTCCTTGAAAGTCAGAGTTTGCTCCTTCCTTCCTTTGTTTCTTTATTTTTAATCTACAGTGAGTCCCATCTTATCTGTTAGTTGAGACACCAAGTTGGCCAGAACACTCTGTATGAGTGAATCACTCTTCAGCAGTTTCCTCCCAGGTGACACCCTGCACTCGCCCTAAACCAGCAGGTAACAGGAGAGGGTGACTGAGTGGGAGAGCGAGCAGGCCCCTCGAGGGGCGCAGGGACAAGCTGCACCTGGGGGGGGTGTTGTCGGCTTCCTCCACCCCCGCCGTGGCTGCACTCGTCAGTCACCTGGCAGGACGCTTTGAGAAATAACCAGCCTTTTAACACCAAAAAGAAAAAACGAGAGAAAGAGAAGAACAAAAAAGCACGGCAAAATAGATGGAGCAAAATCCCACGTCTGATTCTCGCCCCCGGGGGCGCGATATAAATACCAGCCGCTTCTATTTTTCTCATCTTCGCCCTTCTTCGCTGCGTTCCTCCCCCTCTCCCACCCCTGCACGTGCTATTTTTAGCCCCTCAGACGTGTTTCATTCAAGGAGTTGCGCGCGGCGTCTGAGGGGCTGGATACACGTGCCGAGGCTGCACGCGGCCTCTCACCACCGCTAGGGCGCAGATCTTACCCAGACCTGGGAAGGGAGGGGGCCGCATCGTGCACAGCACAGGCAGGGGGAGGGGGGTCTCAGTGTCTCAGTGGGCTGCCGCCCCCTCATACAGATGCTCTACACTGGTAAGTTGGGAATAACGCACTCTATCTGCAGAGAGTGATCTTGAGATTTGAAGCTTTAAAAGTTTTCAGATGCCATACCACATCAGTGGATTAGTATAACTCCTTGCTAGTTTTTTTTTAACAATCCATAAAAACAGTGTTTAAACCATTGTAGCACAACAACTGCACTTTTATTTATAATTATTCTCAATTCTCAATTCCCTCAAAGCTCTTCTATTCTTAGAGCTTGAAACTTGTACTTGACACTAAAATAGACACATCAGGAGCAGCCAAACTGTAATTGTGTTTATATCATAGACTCCATTGTGTGTTTGACTTGTACAAGCAATTCCTATACAACAAAAAGACGCTGTGTTTGTAGGAACATCATTAAACTGGCTCTCTCGAACCTTTGGCATTACTTGGGGGTTCAGTCTGTCCTGGGGGGGCAGGGGGAGGTAAGAGCACTGCAAAGCCCCTCCGTGGGCCTCCTGAAGCAGAAGGTGTCATTCCTGGCCATACTGTAGGACAAGGAGAGGTGGGAAAGGTGTGAGTTTCCTTACCTATGCTCACTAACCCTGAGTTAACAGTGGCAAGGGCAGGGAAAGTTAAACAGCCAAATCAACCAGCCTCTTAAAGTAAGCTGTGAACCTGAGTGCTTAATGTAATCATTCTAACTTAGCAGATTCTCTTACCCAGATCGACTTATATAGGTTACAGTTTTATCAATTTATACAGGTGTATACTTACTGAAGCAATTGTCAATTAAGTACCTTGCCCAAGGGTAAAACAGCAGTGCCCCAGAAGGGAATCAAACCAGCAACCTTTCAGACTGCCGTCCCAGGCTGTCATAGGATGACAAACAACAGATAAAAACTGTTGTTAAAAAACAGATAAAAAAGAAAAATCGAGCACTGTTCCCAGAACTCTAAGCTGTTTACGCCACTGTCAGGACAGATAATATAGAGATATCATCACAACTCTTAAAGAGACAGTGCTAAATAAAAGGGCAGACTGTTACGCCTGGATAGAGTCCTGCAGATAGGAGGCAAGGAGCAGACTGCAGGATGCAGGGAAGGAGGTGAGGGACAAGGACAGGCGATGTGCGCGAAGGTGAATGGGAAGCGCATACACTCCACAGCATTTGGGGGTTCTGACTGGCTGGGGAAAAGGAGTGAGGTTTTAGGAATCTCTTGCCTACCCCAGCATTGCTTATCAAACTTTCATGATGTATCTGGTACCATAAGATGAGCCATTTTATTTGTTCATATGACTATCCTTGTGTAGCTTTGGGGCTCCATTCTGTACCAGTTAAGCACTCATGATTTAAATAGAATCATGAGTGACGAACCTACATGAGTTATTACTGCCACTTTGAAACAAAACCTGGCAGTAATTTATGTAGTAACAGCAGCAGCAGCAGCAGTAATACCGGAGGTGCTACTTCTATTCAACCTACTACACTATCTGTATATTACATCATATTACTGTCATTCAGCAGATGCGCTTATCCATACCCAGTTACATAGCATACAATTTTATCCATCTATACTGCTGGATCATTTTTGAAGGAATTCTGGATAAGTACCTTTCCAAAGGGTACAACAGCAGTGCCCCTGCGGGGAATTGAACCAGCAACCTTTCGGTTGCAAACCCTACTGCTTGACACTGTGCCACACTGCTACCCATCACAATCATTATTACCAGCATTTCACTTTGTTTACTTTTACTATATTACTACTATTACGACTACTATGCCCTAAATACTCTACTGACAGATGTTGTGAAAGCAATTCTTAAAAATTATATTGTAGATGATGCAATAATTAAAAAATCAATAAAGTCAAAATAGAATCCAGTCATCCCCCAGTTTAACAATACTGCCCACTCCAGGGAAGGCTATGTTGGTGCATCAATAGCCTCTGGGTGATTTTAAAACATGCAACCCAATCCATTTAAACAAAAACAACTTAGCTCACTACTGTGACCATTCATTTTCAGAGGACTCTAAACGCCATGCTGGGCTGTTACAGCGTGCTAACACTATTGACTTCTTTCACTGACCACACAGTGATGTGATCATCAAGGGCACCATTGCAGGCACAGAACAGAATCCATGTTAAAAGTGGCTATGCTACAGAACTCCCATGTCTGTCATTCTCTCTCCTTTGACTTTTTTTTTTGTTATTCATTCATAATTCCAGAACCTCTAAAGGGTTGTTAATTGGGGGCTATCATTGGCTAACACTGACCGGAGTTGGAATTGTCAGGGCTGGGTTCTGTAAAGTGTGAAACATAGTCACGACAGATTGGCGGTGGACTGTGCCAAAACCATCTGTCCTCCCTCCACTGTGATTTGTATCGGAGTAGCCTCTTTTTTGGCGGTTGTTCACCTGAAAAGATCAAGACTGAATCTCACACCTTTTTTGTGGGATGGGGGGGTGGGATGGGGGTAAATTGTAAAGAGGGCCAGTCACAAAAAATAAATACTCTGTCCACTTTATGCCATCAATGCAAGGTTAGGGGGTGTGGGAAAAAAAAACCTTTTTAAGAGAGTGAAAATGGAAAACTATAAAGTCTGTCTGCAGAAGACAGTCTGGTAGCAATTTTTCAGTTTACGGCATGAACAATGAAAGCCTCTCTAACAGAATTACCAGGAGAGTAGTGTGTAATTTCCTGGAGAGAGAACAAAACCCATGTAACATAAATTGATTTCCAACTCATCGTATTTTAGAACCAAGACCCCAAGGGCAGAGCTTGCTGTTCAATTTACCACAACAGAGACAAAAAATACACATTAACAAGCAGAGAGTATTGTATGTGAGTGTGTGAGTATGTAATGGGGGGGACAAGGCACACAAAACAATTACTCTTCCGCTCAACAGTATCCTCAGTCATTATGTCAAGACTTCACTGAGTATCAGCACAGTCAGGTGACCCTGAAACACGTCATACATTGATCCATCCAAATAAAGGCAGTCGGGATCCCACCACTGCCACCATTCGACTGCGGGGCATTCTAACTTGGCCATGCTTCTGTGTGCTGCTCTGATGCGCAGGGACTATTGATCTCCGTTTGTCACGACAGAGAAGCCTGTCTGCTTCTATGGCGATGGAAACATCCACAGGCAGACAGGGCAGAACCCACATTAATGAGGAGGACAGCATCAGGGGAAAGAACGGGAGCACTGCACACACAGTAATATACATGCAATACAACATTATGTGTGTTACATGTAAATGCATCTGCTTAGCATACATCCTCTCAAGAGCATCCTACACAAGGTATTGCACTGTTTCATGTTATGTATTCATGCAGCTGTGTATTTTACCAAGTTATGTCTGGCTGAAAATGGTACCTAGCTCAGCAGTGTCTCTTCCTGGACTTGAACCTGCAACCTTCTGGTCACAAGCCCAGCTCCATAACTGTGACAAAATTGGTATTATTTTTGTTATGGTTATTATTAAGTCTTTCCCAGGGGGGTATGACTGACATTTTTGCAAATTATCCATTTAAACAACTTGATATTACCTGAGGCAGTTCAAGTGAAATCCCCAACCTGGCAGTGTTATAGGTTCCTGTTACAGGCTCAGGGCTGTGACTGGTACATCACACTGTGACCCTCTTGTTCAAATAAATTCCTTGTATTTGCATTGCATATTCTAACACGTGACCTTTCCCCCTAAGGGATTGGAAATAAAGAATATATACTGACATATATACATATACTGACACCCATGAAAATCGCAAGATAAATTACATACGAAAAGGACAGCTCGACTGGGATGAAACCATCACCTTGTCCAGTGTGATCTTGCTTCATCCTGAGGTCTCAACTGCTACTACAAACACTGCTAGCCTGTCCCATGTACTTATCCCTCTCTGTGTACAGAAATACTGTCTAATATTATTGTGGAATTTACATTTATCTAATTTCCATTGGTGTCCCCTTGTTCCCAAGACTTCCTCTCCACTAAAAGATTTGGACCCTGCATTTTATTGTTTTTTTTCCCAAACTGAAACTGGAATCTTTTGTTGTTTCAAGGCAGGAATTAGATGTACTTCAAGTAATTCACATAGAATGTAACACACCACTAGTAGTCCACCTGTAGGGGGCAAGGCAAGCTTCACACACATTTTACTGCATATCTATACTGCCATCTAGTGGATTCTTAAGTGCAGTTCAGTAAACATACGAATACCTTCCTAACCTTCCAAACACACACTGTAAAGGCTGCTGGGAAATCTCCAGAGTCATTACAACACACTACACCGCTCTCTCACACACACCATTTGCTCCTGCTGTTTGTCATAGAGCAGTGTTTCTCAATCCTACTCCTGGAGCTGCCCTGTCCTATCTATCCTTGCTCCAAACACACCTGATTAGTGTGATTAACATGCTCTTGATTAAATCAGGTGTGCTCAGCTAATCAAAAGTGCCACTGATGAGTTCAGTCAGGTAGGTAGAGCAGGGAAAGATGGAAAATGTGCAGAGAAGGGGGCCCCAGGAGCAGGATTGAGAATCAGTGTCATAGAGCAATACTCAGGATCTGTGAGGTGGGGAGGGGGCTTTCTGTGTGTGACCATCTTTCCAAAGGAGACTGCTGCTTGCACAGAGAGGTCACAGAGACCACACTGACTTGTAGGCAACGTTGTGTGCGTATCAAAGATTCCCATCATTCAATTCTCAGCCATTGAAAAGTGCATGTTCTGAAGGGTACAGTTAGAATCTGGCCCCAAGCAGTGACCCTGGAAAAGCCTTTTTACGTTGTTACCACTTACTGGTTAGTGTTAGGGTGCTGGTTGGAAAAGATGATCCAGGATGAGAGTACTTGGAGCTCTGTAGTGTTGCAGAAGAGCCACCTGGGGGCAGTCTTTATTTCAATATTGTGCTGAGAGATGGCGCTTTCTGGGTCTCACCAGACCCACTAGCTGGCGAAAAACCTGTTTTTTATTACAACACTGTCAGCAAGAACAGTTTAATAAAGACAGTTTGAGTATTTTCTTTGAGGGTTTGTTATCAGATGTATTTCATCAGCGGATTTTCACCTACCACGGTATAATTCTAGAGATTTCTAGGACCATGGTAACGCAGTACCAGCCATTATAATACCCTAGAACTGTCTCATTTCAGTGTTGAGCTTTCTTGCTGATCCTTTAGTGGGACAGGCCCACTGGAGCAGCTCTGTGGCTCTTGAACACAAAAACTAGTGTCCGAATCACAGGCATGGCCTTGCCACCACGTAACGTTATCCCAGCATTTACGCAACACTGTAGCAATGGCGTCACATTAGTACAACATCATGGCAACGTCAGTGATTCCACTAATACTGTGGTTCACAAAGCTTCCCTCTCCTATCACTAATCAGCCCGGCTGGTGAAGTACTCACAAGTTCCCCATTACTGCAGTACCTTCTCAATGCTGTTATAGCACTCCTGTGCTGGGCTCATTTTGCCATAACATATCATATAACGTATGTTCATTGTAGCAATAGCACTGTGCATTCAGTGAAACTACTGTACTGAAGACTGGTGTGCAAAATCCTTTTGGTAAGTGCATCTGCTAAATGATTAAATGTAAACTGGAAATGTCAAATGTAAAATATGAGGGAACAAGAAAACCAGGACTGGATCCCAAAAGCCACACTTTGAGGTACTGTACCTTGTTGACTGCTGAAGCGCACCGTCCAGGATTCATCATCGGTTCTTGTTCGGTCCATCTCGCTTCTAGAACGCTGTCCGTTGGAAGACAGGGGAGGGAGCCATTGTGTCGTGCTCATTAGAGTAACTTTATTGCAAAAATACAACTTCCTTCTGCCAGCACAGCCTTTACAAACAAGTTCAAAATGGAAGTCCATCTGAATACCTTTACAACGTCAAGAAATCCTTCTCTTTCACAAGGCGTTTATCAACTGTACACACATTATACATACTGTACACAGACCAACAAGTTGCAATAAATCTCTTATTTTTTTGGTTTTAAAAAAAATAAAAGTGGACAAATCTGTATTCTGCAGCTCTGCTGGTTATTCATAAGGATGCAGTGTGTTGCATAGCGTACTCACAAAGTCCCGTTAGCTACACCTTCCTCACTCCTGTACAATGCACGAAAAAAAAGGGCCTTATTCTCGCTTTATCAGGGTGGCGATCTTTGGTTACGTTAGCAAATTAGGCAACAATCCACTTCAGTTCAATTAGAAGGCTGGGTTTTTTCCTCACCAGACAGTTTGCAATTGTACAGATCCTTTACTGTACTTCAAAATGAACCAGAATTTATTTAAGGCTATATTTATTATTGCCACTCTCATACATGTAACACGTGTTATAGAATACAATGTAAAACTACGCAACCTGTGAACTGTATTCTACAATACATGCATAAAATGACATATTGTGCAAAAGTGGCGATCCATTTCAATATACGCTGTATGCTATTTGATTAAGTTGCCTTCTGTTTTTTTTTTAATTATTATTAATTGACATATACTACTTTTAGTATATTTATGGGTTTCACATCTGCGCTCTGCTGCGTTACGTCATCAAACCTCATTTGATTGTGCTAAATTTAGGCAGCACAAAGAGGGACCAAAAGGAACCACCAGATTCGATTCATAGACAAACAGGGACATAATAATATTTAAAATGCATCTTATTTTTGGGAAAAATCATTTCAGATATTAAAATTCTTTATACAGTAAAAGAGACTATTCAACAAAGCCAGTGCATAATGATGTGAATTCCAACTGTCCCTCTGTGTTATAAAAGTTTTGTGTTTTATTTCAAAAAGAAACAAATATTGGCCTTGCCTAAACATGGACATTATAAAGCCTGTTACAAGGCTTCGAAAATAAGAGTTTAAGACTCAGGGCTGTTCAGACCACAATATCTTTTTGTAAGTGCCACTCAAAAAAAGGTGGCCACTTAAATATAGCCATAGTTCATCTTTCAAATCTGTAATTAAGGTAATAATGCACAGATATGTTGGTCTTATTTATATTCGACTTTAAGATTAGGACCTATTGTGATGTTTAAACTGTACAGTCTTTCCGACTTCAGATACGCTGGTTTGCAAATGAAAGATGGTTACGTCTTACATTACAAACCAGGTAATGCATTGATCTCCCTGCCCGCCAACAAGGCATTTCAAGAAATTCAGGAAGATTTTTCCCATAAAATTCTCGCTTTTACGGTCCACTTGCTGTCCAGTGTCTGCTTTAAGAAGGGACTAAAATCAATACTTTCCACTTTCGAAATCGACGCGGTCCACTGAGCCCTCCGGAGCTTGGGCCCCCGAGATTTAGAGTCAGAACCGACTAAACGCACATACAGTCTGTCTGTCCGTCCTTTTGTCTGTTTTGCTAGTTTGTGTGTTGCTGTATCTTGTACTACAGAAAGCGTATGCTCACCTTCCACCTGTTTCTGACAAAGCCGCTGCTCTGAGCTGTTTGTGTGACCAACATCATCCCACAGATTTCAATTTGAGGAGGGGGGTTTGGGGGGGGGGCATTCAGAGGGTGAAATTGACATGAATTGTTACATAAGAAGGACTGTGCCCCCCCCGACTGTACTGTGAAACGGAAGATCAATCTCACCCTCACCCGACGGTATCTGCGTTCCCTTTCCCTCATGCTGTAGCAACCAGTGCATTCACAGGTTAAAAAAGAAAAAAAGAAACAAGCTGACTTTATCTTGGAACATCTCCCTGAACAAAAGGGAGAGCAGTCAAAATGGCATTAAAATCGCAGTTTTTCAAACCCGCTTTTGCACTTCTAAAGTGCACCATACTCGTCTTTATGCAGAATATTTAACAACTAATATTTTTAACATTCCATAGCGTCTTAAAATAAAGATTATCCGTTCTCCCGTCCATCATATTTTCCAGTTTTTAAAACGTATTTTCACTTTAATAGGCAGACAATCTGTTCGTTCTGTTAGCACTGCCCGCACAATGGATCTGTAACATGAAATGTCCGTCTAGAAAAACAAAACAAAAAAGTTTTAGTTCTTCGCAGCCGCTCTCCAAGTGAGAGGTTAAAATGTATGTACACGCCCACTCCGTGTCATATCACAAGAGTGGTGAAGATAAAGACACATAAAATGACAGCAGTTTATTATTTTACAGGAAATATAAGCAGGCTAATCTTTTAATACAAGCTCTATGCTACTGACCCACCTCATCCTCCAAAAAACAAGTCAAAAATAAGAAACTGAATTCTCAAGGATTGGATTTCTCGGTCAAGCTTGTGATTGGTCAGACGAGTGAAGAAGCGGAGCTGCCTAAGGGTCCAGTGAGAGGTGCGATGTTTTTCTCTGGCATCGCTTTACATAAATCATGCCGCAGCTACCTTTCACACAGAGGCCCCCGCAGCCACACACAGGGGTCTTCTCCCTCTCACGGATCTCCTTTGTTTTTTATTCGGTTTAAGTGCTGGGTTCACCGTGCCTCTCTGCTGGAGCCAGAAAGGACCGATCCCGTGTTTCCATGCCGCCCACCTCACGTGCGCATGTGAGACGTGCTTCAGGGTGGCGGCGCTTGCCCACGGGGCTGAGCATGTAGCGTGTGGCCCAAATCCGCACCCCTCTCCCACCCAACTCTGTATGGGCTTCATCTGCAAGCCAGATCTCAGATCAGGCCCTTTCCCCCAAACTTTGTTTGCATGCAGGCAGGCTTTAAAGCAATCTTGAAGTTCTTAAAGCATTTTCTTTTCGGTCAGACGAGGGTTTCATGGAGCCGAACGCAGCAGCGGTGACGAGCCAATGAGGGGGCGCTGATGTGATGGAGCCCAGATCCAAGGACAAAAAGTGCAGGCCGAACATCAACTGTGACTGCAGCAAACTCCAACAGATCTCACTCACAGCTGACTGTGACAGCAGCTGAAGTCACTCACAGCTGACTGTGACTGCAGTGAGCTCCAGCTGATATCACTCACAGCTGACTGTGGCAGCAGCTGAAGTCACTCACAGCTGACTGTGACTGCAGTGAGCTCCAGCTGATATCACTCACAGCTGACTGTGACTGCAGTGATCTCACTCACAGCTGACTGTGACTGCAGTGATCTCCAGCTGATATCACTGACAGCTGACTGAGGGCGGAGCTTCAGAACGTCACTCCAGTGACTGACTCCTCCCTTCCACTCTGACCTCCCAGAAAGAGAGAGAGGATGAGAGGGACAGAGAAGCAGGAGAGAGGGCAGAGTACAGACACAGAGATGAGAGAAAGAGATGGACAGTGAGGAAAAAGAGTAAGGGGGGGGGGGGCGGAGGAAGAAAGATATTGCAAGAGCAAGAGAAGCGAGTGAGGGGGAAAGAGAGAGGGAAGAAAGAGCTACAGAGACCCAGGGGAAGAGACGGAATGCGAGGAAAAGGGTGAGAGAGAGGGAGAGAGAGAGGATTACGCTGGAGGCTGGTTACAGTGATGGAGACAAGGGAGATCAGCAGGTAGGACAGGGGTGTGGCCCCTTAACACCTCACAAGAGGAGCAGTGGTGTGAGAGGGCTCCACAGGCCGGGCCAGGCTGGGCAGGGGGGGCCCCCAGCCATCAGCTGTCTGGCTGGGTCTCCATGGAGCCGCGGTTTCTCCAGCCTGTCTCAGGGGCAACGAGCAGTCGGAGGTGCGGGGCGGAGGGGTGCTGCAGACAGGGGTTTGGGGACGGCTGGAGGGGGCCAGGAGTTCTCCCCGTCCCGCTGAACTGCCCATAAGTGGCACTGTCGTGCCTGTCAGGGGGAGCTCTCCGACTGACACAGGGAGGATAGGGTTGGTGTAGCCGACCTGCGCCCAAAGGACCCGCCAGAACCTTCCTGTCCTTGCAGAGCGAGGACCCCTGGGCTGCCCGGTAAGGTGCCCGCAGCAGAGTGCTGTCGCTCAGTGCAGCACTGTGGTGCTCTTCACCGGGGAGAGCTTCACCCCCGTCAGGCACAGCCAGAAACTCCGAGACCTCCTGGTGACTTCCTGTAGGACAGAGGGAGAGAATGGCAGGATGAGACAGAGGGAGACAGGGAGAAAACCCATGATGAAAGAGGATGACAGACAATACATGTGGATATGTAAAAAGGATGTGTAAAAAAATTAAAAAACTGTAATGTGTAGGTTGGTGTGGACAGAAGTGTCTGCTAAGCAAAAAGTGTCATGTAATGTAAGTTTGCAAACCAAGGTTAATTCCACAGGCTTCTAATGGGAACATGAAGCATGACCTGATTAACGTCACTCATAAGGTTCAAATAAACTGACCAGATCAGCATACTGATATATATATCAGATAGCCTATAGATTCATAACAGAGGCCTGACGAAGCTCAGTATGGCAAATGCCTGCTGTCCCTCTCAAAGTACTGTGAAGAGTTGCATCAGCTGGGCACTAGGTGGCGATGTGAGCCACCGGGAAATGGCAGACGGTGCGTGAGAAGCGGAGCTGGGTGTAAGCCTGAGTGGCAGGAGCACAGGCATCCAGCAGGAGCGGAGATGACAGAGTGTCAGCAGCGGCTCTGATAGTGACGGCCGCTGGAGTTATCGCCCTGTCCCTGCGCCCTGTCACCACCTGTCCCCATCAGCTACGCTCGTCCCCTGTCATCCGCTCTCTGTCTCAGCGGCTCGCTCAGCTAGAGTCAGCCCCGCCCACTGAGCAGGCCAGAGTGGACGTCAGCACAGCTGCGCAATGGCTCCAGAGAAAGGCAGCTGTGTGTGTGTGTGTGTGTGCCTGTGAGTATCTCTCTGCATGTGTGTTTACAAGTGTGGTTTATGAATGTGTATGTGTGCATATGCGTGTGAGTGTGTGTGTTTGTGTGTGTGTGTGTGAGTGTGTGTGTTCATGTGTGTGTGTGTGCATGTTTGTATGTGTTTATGTGTGTGTGTGTGTGTGTGTGTGTGTGTGTGTGTGTGTGTGTGAAACTCACAAAGCTGCGGGAGAGAGCGAGGCGTTCAGGGCGGCCCCCTACGACTGTTCCACTCAGACTGCGAGAGACCCGCCGCAGGTTTTCAGCACTGTAAGGCCCCTCGTCCCCATCCCAAAACTCCCGCCTCAGCACTGCCTGGAACAGACACAGCACACACAATCTGGGCACCAGCACTGACACTGTGCCACCCGCAGGGGGCAACGCAGCAGCCATTAGTACATTCTCCAACCCGCTTGAATACGACCACTTAGCTATGTATGTAAATCCCAATCTCAGATCAGTTTCAGATGTAAATATGAATTGTGTGTAGGTGTGTGTGTGTTTGAGTGTGTGAGGGTATGTGTGCGTGTTTGTGTACGTGTGTGTGTTTGTGTGAGCGTGTGTGTGTATACATGTGTGTGTGCACGCATGTATGCGTGTGTGTATGTGAATGTATGTATGCGTGTGTGTGTGTTGCTCCCTCCTACCATGTGCTGGTCCTCGGGGGTGTCGGCGCAGTCTGGCTCTCCATACACACTCCTCTCGATCTCCGCAGTGGGGGTCCTCGAGCGGCCAGGTGCGGCCGCCCCAGAGAGCACCTTCCGTGCCGCCACTGCCGCTGCTGCAGAGAGAGCACCAGGTTAGAGTGTGTGCTACTACAGCCAGTTAGACTCACAGCAGCCACACTGCATCACATACTATCAAACTATCAAACAAACAGGGCTGATCTACAGAAATATAAAACCCAGAGACACAGCTGGACTGGATGGAATAAGCATTTATAAAGCTAAAGCCCTCTAATATAATAAGTTACAAGAGACCATACAAAACCAGCTGCCCTGGACAGGAGAATCTGCCAGATGTAAATGTAAGTGTTCATTAAACGCCTCTCTGGGTGAGCCAGTTGGTACCTGGTTTCCCCGGGATTGGCGGGATGGCGCTGTGCTGGGCCCGTGAGGGGCGGGGCGTGGCCTGCAGGCTTGCCTGGTAGAGGAAGTCCAGCTCAGAGAGCTCCTCCTCTGGGGACTCCCTCCCCTGGCCCAAGACATGCTGGGAGTTGTAGTAACGGGTGGCGTTCTCAGCCCTGCCTCCCACCGTGACCAGGGGGCCTGGCCCGGCTGCTTCCCAAGGAGAGGAGAGGTGATCCTGTAAGGGCTGCGCCCTAGGGTGGGCGTCGGTCGGAGGGTGGAAGGCCGCGACCACGCTGTCCGGTCTGTCCAGGCTCCAGGAAGACCAATGGCGGGCGGGAATGGTTGGGGCCAGCCCGGGACCTGAGTGGGAGGGAGCAGGTGGGCAGGATTGGGGCAGGGTTTGTTGGGTCAGATGGGCGGGGCTCACGGGATAGCCACTCCCCCGTTCCTCCAGGTCTGATGGTGCAGGATGTTGAGGGGTTCTGCTGCTTTGAGAGCTCGGCTCCAGGATTTGGGCGGGGCCCTGGTGGGATGGGGGCGGGGCTGGAGGCGGGGGCGGGAGCTGGGAGCAGCCCTCCCCCTCAGACCCCAAGCGGTCCGAAGGCAGCACGGGCAAGGAACCGGCGTTGTGTTTGCTGACCGCTCGTGGCCGCGCCCCCGAGGCCTGGACCACGCTAGAGAGCTCGGCACCGTCCCGGCATTTCAGAGGGGGAGGGGGTAGCCGCTCGCCCTGCTTCCATACCGGCCCTGAAAATTTGGGGGTGCAGGGGGACTTCTGGGTCGGGGGGTCGGGGTGCAAGTTTATACTGGGGGGGAGGGGCGTGGCTTGGAGAGGAGAGGGTGGGCCATGGGTGGTGTCCTGGTCTACTTCCCAGTCCTCTTCCTGATTGGTCGTCAGCAGTATTTGGACCGAGCCAGGCTGTTCACTGTGTGGTCAAGGGGGAGGGGGGGAGAAGGGAGAGGGCAAATCAGTTACTCTGCGCCAATCAGTGAGCCACGTTACAAACACAAACCTCCACCAGCCAATCAGGAACACCAATCCACTCACTGCGCGCCAGTCAGAGTCACATGGTGTTCCTCTCCGGCGCTGCCAAACACCACACAGAGTACCTGCAGCTCTTCTCCAATGCCTGACCACACCTGCACCTGGAATTCGGCCTGAAAATCCACACACCTGTGCACTGTCCGACACCAGCATCGGGGGAGGCTGAGAACTTCCTATAATGTCAGAATTACCCTAAACTTGCTTTTGATCGTTTCACAAAATCAACAAACATGTCAGTTGAAATAAAGATCACCTTCTTAGCAGCCTATTCCTTTATACCTCTGTGATTCTAACTGCAGCTCTGCCCTGCAGCTGTATTTACAGTTAATTTATTACAAATCACAATGTCTATTTTTTCAATTAAAATGATGCCACCCAATCCCCTTGTAATTTAATGTATTTCATGTGAAGTGCACAGAGGTGATGATGATGGCACATTAGACGTAAAAGCCACCAACTGATGATGGAGGAGCCGGGTGAGCCGGTCAGCTGCAGATAAAGAAAGGGATGCTACCAGGTGCCAGGTTAAAGGCAGGCTCTCTGGCTCTCCTGCATGTGGCTGCGCAGCCCACCATCAGTGACAACATCAATTAGCTGAATCGGGTAATCAGCTCTGCAGACGTTGCAGCTGTATAGGTCCAGGGTAGAGCCGCCCTGCAGACACTGCAGCCCTACGGGATCAGGGTAGAGTAGCCCTATGAACACTACAGCCCTGCAGTACCAAGTTAGAGTAGCCCTATAGATGCTGTGGTCATACAGGACCAGGGTAAGGTTGCCCTACAGACACTGTGGCCCTACAGGACCAGGGTAGAGTTGCCCTACAGACACTGTGGCCCTACAGGACCAGGGTAGAGTTGCCCTACAGACACTGTGGCCCTACAGGACCAGGGTAGAGTTGCCCTACAGACACTGTGGCCCTACAGGACCAGGGTAGAGTTGCCCTACAGACACTGTGGCTCTACAGGACCAGGGTAGAGTTGCCCTACAGACACTGTGGCTCTACAGGACCAGGATAGAGTTGCCCTACAGACACTGTGGCCCTACAGGACCAGGATTAAGCAACAATGTAGACTCACTGTGAGAGTTCTGTATGCTTGAGACACACGCAAAAGGCAGGCAGACAGGCATGAGAAACACACTACAACTGAGGGCAGTATGTTCCTGAATTTCCTGCTTGTGATGATATACAGTATGGGACTTGTGAAATGGTCACTATTTCTCACTGTCTACTGCGTAACTGCTGTACTGACTGAATGTGCAGCCAATACAGGCAAACACACAGCATAGAGCAATGAAGAGTACCTCACATATTACAGTATTTTATCACAGTGCTTTTCATCGTCCAAATAAAGCCTCCTCAAAGCGAACTTACAGAAAAACAGACATTGATAGCTTTCAGAGCAGGACATAAAATGAAGATCAAATGCACAACGGATCACACTGTTGAGAGTGGCTTTTAATGCAGTTGTTAAACCGAACAGCGTCCATGGAGTTTGTCCAAACACTACCCATGACCGATAAGACAGTGAGACACTTCTGATTGCATCTGTTGCTTACGACTGCTCTGATAAAAATATACCTGCTGACGCATCCTGACACACCCACCTCTGCAGTTTCATATTTTCAGATACTGGATTGACGATATTACGAATTCGCCTCCTTCTGCACGCTTCTTCTCAAACAGAAAATGCCACATCTACTAAGAACACTCACTGGATCACGGGTCTCCCAATAGCACACAGGGAACTGGATATTCCTGCCACTGTTGTAAATAATAAATCACAAAATAATACTCATACTTAATCTGTTTCATTAGTACCTCTTTGCTCCTGACATACAGTAGTCTAGATTCCCTCCAATCGGAGGATTCAGAATTGCCTATACTTGCCCTTGAGTGAAAAAAGTGAAACAAAAAACTTTTTGATATAGAATTTTTGTCATTACTTCGGCTGAAATGTAAAAGGTTCTTTCAGAGGTTTGGGAGACTTCAACACCCGATGAAGTACAGACTGTGTGTATTACCTGTTTCCACACTGTTGTTCAGTAATTACCTGTTTTTTTTGTGAGGGGCAGAGGGTGAGAGGGAGAGCGTTGGTGGTGGGTTAGGGAAGAGTCCTGGGGGGGAGGGGGGGAGGCCATAAGTCAGACTGTCATTTTAATAAGTTGTGAACCCCCCCACATCAGCGCAGCCCCCCACTGCCCACCACACAGTGCAATTATGTCCCTTTGACATGCAGCCGAAAGCTCCAGGTTCTGATCAATGGTTACGTAAAATGCACGCCAAACGCTACCACGGCAACCGCACTAAAAATACACCCCCTTGCGCAATGACGTGTGACTATAAAGAAAAGCGGTGCAAAAGCTGGTGCAAGAAAAGCGAAACCATCCACGACAACCGTTTTCCTTTTCTTTTTGTTTTTCTTTCCATGGCACTAAAAGTAGATGTTTTGTTACGTTCGGCTTCTGCGGTAAACTCAATTGCAGCGCACCGGAGGGGGTGCGGAGGGGGTGACGGAGGGGACACCTGCGCAAAGCCGCACAGGTGTCCCCTCCGTCATGACGCTGAAATGGAACCCCCCCCCCCCCCCAACAAGAGCCCGTCGGTAGGTGGGCCTCTTTACTCCCAGGGCCAGCGCTTGGCTTCCCTCCATAATCGATATCTTGCTCCCCCTCCTGCACTAGGACGTCCCGCTGAAACCGGAGCTAGAGCAGGGCGTAAAGAGCCTTTCGGCTGTCGTCTGTCATCGACCTCCCGCCAGTGCGTGACCGAGGCGTTGGCCGAGGGCTCATCGATCGCTCACGGAGGTCCATCACTTCCCCTGTCGCCCGAGCGCCAGACCGCAGGCCTCGCTAACACTGAGGTGGAGGAGAGGACGGTCCCCTGGTGGCGAGTAAGGGAACTGCTGTGACGCAGCGGTCAGAAAGAGCAGACAGAGTGAAAAACAGGTGCTCAAAGCAGCATGGGAACATCCAGAAAGGAGGCAGACTAGGCAACCTTCAATGTTCAAATATTTCATGGATAAGTGTAGCTGCTACCACTCAAAGAAACACCCAGAGTAGAACAATGAGGAAACCGAGGCTGCTGTGTGTGCCCTGCTGCAGAAGGAAGGCAGTTTCTCTCAGTATGCATCCTGCCCTTTTCTGTAAAACACATTCAGTCTCATGTTCCTCTGAGTGGAAAAGGATTGCTCCTAAAACCACACTCACTCACAGTTAGACTCACACTCACACACACACCTATACTTTACTCCTTGATAAATGTTGACATATTCCTTCACCATTAAAATATATTTAAGGTGCCCGCCTCCGCCTCCGTGCCAGGGCTATACAGATGCCATGGACACAAGGTGGGGTGGAGCTTGCTGCAGTCTCGAGGAAGACACTGTGTTTCTCCACCAGGTATCCACGGCAACAAACAGGTTACAGCAAATGCAGGGAGTAAATATTCTAGACCCTGAGAGCCTGCTGAGTGATGCTTGCTGGGAATGATGGGGACAGGCTCACGGCAGGCAGACCTGGGGCTTCGCACAAACAATCATAAAAACCTGAATACAAATAGAAACCCACCAAAAACACCCCACAGGACAAGACCTTCCTCAGACTAATAGGAGGCACCACTGCACTTTAGGTAGTTGCACACAACTGTCAACACGGAGGAAAAAAATGAAAAAACAACAACAATAAAAAACATACACAGAGACTCAGAACACAGCAAAACCTTCCCAGGAGCCTCTCTTCGACACTCGGACAGCTCCCCGAGAGGGCCCAACAACAACAACAACAACAACAACAACAAAACGCTCACTACCAGCAGTAGCAAACGCAAAAGGTCCTTGCACGAATTTGAGACAGGCACTGCGCGGGACAACACACAGGAGACAGTAGTGGTACCTGGGAGGCCCCTGCGGGCGGCTGTGCTCCTGCGGTTGGGGTGGCAGTTGGGGTTGCGGCTGCGCGCGCTGCTGCAGACCTCGTGCCCTCCTCATGCATTTTTGTAGCTTGGTTTCTGCAGCCACTGTCCTGCTATGAGTCTGAGCTCTGCCTTCATGCATGGCAAGTCTTAGTTTAGCTAAAATAAATACATAAATCAAAGGGGAAAAAATTGCAGAACAGAACAGAAGAAAAGAAGAAAGAAGAAAGGGGAAAAAAGGAAAGCAAGGAACAGAAGAAGAGGAGGAAAGAAAAGCAAAAACGAACAGAAAGAAACAAATGCAGAAAAGAAAAGAGCGGAGTTATGGAGAGCATGCAATCCACTGGCTGTTACACAAAAAACACAAAGTCGTGAATTTAAACAGGAGGGTGTGAGGGGAGAGGGCCCACCCCATCACCCTCCCCCCTCCCCCCTCCCCCCCCCACACACACACACACCTCACCTGAAGGAGGCGTGTGACATAAGTGAGATTTTAAAGGGAAAAAGGAGTGGTTTAGGCAATGGCATCAAGGCTTCCATTTCTTTCTCTCATACTTTTTCACAGATTTGGGGTCAGAAAAGGAAACCGCTATGCATGTACCTAAAGCAGAATGGCTGAAATCATAAGGAAAAATGTTAAATATAATATCAAACTTGGAGGAATCCAGTGATGGGTTTTAAAGTTACTTTGTTTGGGGAAAATTTCTATCCAATTTTTTAGTCAGGTACTACTGAAAGCAAAAGTTCCACGCCAATGTTTTTAAGAATAAACAACTGCCCAACATAGCAGCAGTTGCTCTTGTACACAGGAAACTGGGAACGGCCAATTGGAATAAGGGTAAGAGTGTGCTACTATATAAAATACAGCACTCAGCAAACCTCCAACTAATGAATCTTTACATCATTAAAATGGACACACCCTCAGGCCAATGAAAATACCCCCTGAAGTCTCCTGTCTGCCCTGTAACCTTTTAAGGACAGGCCAGGAATTTGAGGGATACATGGCTACCTTCCAGTCGGGAGGTAGGGCTGGGGGGTGGGGGTGGGTTTGGGGGGCGAGGGAGCCAAACAGATCTTCAACACAGGGACAGTCACAGCAGGACTCACGTAAAGACAGAGACGAACCAATAACGGATCTTGAGGTCACACACAGAGGCCCCGCCCCCTGCACACACACACACACAAACACATGTGTGTGTGTGTATGTGTGTGTGTGTGTGTGTGAGGGATTGACTTGAGAAACAGCTTTCAGAGATCAGTGTTGCCCTTTATTGGCATTTTAGCAGATATTCTTTTTTATCCGTATTTTGTTATCCATTTACACAGCTAGATATTTACTGAGTCAGTTCTGGGTTAAGCACCTTGCCCAAGGGTACAACAGCAGCGCGCCAGCAGGGAGTCAAACCGGCAACCTTTCAGTTGTGAGTCCTACTCTCAACCACTATGCTATACTGCAGCCCTCACTACCTAAGGCTGGCACACAAAACCCTGCAAAATCTTCCAGAATGACTGTGGTGTGCCTCGGGGGTCTGGGAGATACAGAATCTTCTGGAGCACTTTCGCTCAGCACTGCACCCTGAGGCGAGCTGGTAACCAGGACAACCAGTAAACAGATGTAATGCGTCTCTTTCCTCTCCAGTTTTAGCACTAATACTCGAGGGTGGGGGGGCGCTGCTGGCCTGGATAGCGGCTCTAAGAAGCATCTCAAAAATAGAACAGGGTGGACTTCGCTCAGCCCAAACCTCTCCCCATCATTAATCACATAGGCAGATGCGCCCCCGCTTTTAAAGGAAAAAGGAACGAGCCGAAGCTAAAGAAATAAATAAATACGTTTTTCAAAGCTCAAACTTTAAGGACCTCCATTCCCTCCATTTTTAATTTGGGGACGGGACAGAGACGGAGAGACACACCCCACCCCCTCCACAGGAGCTCGAGGCTGGGACGTCTCGGGCGGCGGTCCTTCCCTAAGAAGGCCACACCTGGGGACACCTGCCCTGTGGCTCGGCTCCTGTGCAAGGCGGGGGGGTGTTCGGATCCCAGGTTACCAAGAGGAGGGACACTGAGGGGAGACGGCGACCAGAGGTGACAAACCGGGCCACGCAGGGGACACAGGGACAGACGCACGGACAGACGGACAGCAGCAGCACACACAGTCAGGAGGACAGCAGGAGTAGTAGTGGTGGTAGTAGTGGTGGTGGTGGTGGGGGTGGTGGTGGTAGCAGCCACAGGCACAGGGTTAGAGTTACTTACACACAGCTTGGTTACAGACAGACAGCGCCGCAGCCAGGTCCTCCCCCTGCTCTAGACGCAGGGACTGCTCTAACAGAGAGTCTGCCTCCGCGAGGCACCGCTCTAAGCTGTCCCCCATCCCTGCGAATCAGACACCAAGCAGGGGGGAGCTGTGAGCAGGGGACAGGACATGCCCCACCACAGCCCCGCCCTAACCACACCCACTGTGATTAGCCACACCCATAGCCCCACCCAACAGCCCCACCCACAGTGGGCAGGCGCCCCA
Organism: Megalops cyprinoides; assembly: GCF_013368585.1. Classification (NCBI taxonomy): domain Eukaryota; kingdom Metazoa; phylum Chordata; class Actinopteri; order Elopiformes; family Megalopidae; genus Megalops; species Megalops cyprinoides. The sequence goes on from NC_050583.1 coordinate 48,425,536, forward strand.
CACGCTTGGGCCAGGTTGTTTCCAAGGACCTTTTGATTACAACCACTTTTTGCACCAGGTGGAAGTGTGTCTGTGTGTCTGTGTCTGTGTGTGTGTGTGTGTGTGTGTGTGTGTGTGTGTGTGTGACATATGTCACTGCACATGTATGTTGTGTCATTGTGTGTCTCTGTCTGAGCATGTGTTTACCGTGTGTGTGAGCGTGTGTGTGTGTGCTTGGTACAGTTTATTTTGTGCTTTACACCGATAAATAAACGCAACCCATCAGCACACACGGTAAACACAACCATTCTCTGGAGACTGAATGACTATAAATGACCAAACTTCTGCTTCTACTTCCAGGTCACGACCTCGTTCTATGACTGACCTCTGCTTTCACAGACCCTCAGCACAAGCTCCATGCTTTAACCACAGCTGGTCATGAATGGTTCAGACCAACTGCAAGCCCTGCTGGGTAATTACTGCATCTCCCAACCTACCAATCCCTGCTCCCTCACACATCCGCCCAGCAGCCAATCAGCTTCTGTCCCCACCTCCTCCGAGAATTCACGCCCCTCCACCTTCCTCTCTGACCTGACATGGTTTCCAGTTTCTGAAACACAGGACTTACATCCCCCCTTTTCCACTTATCCCCCACCACAATTTCTCCTTTTTCCTTTCTCTCGATATCAACTTATTTTCTCTCTCCCCCTCTCTCCATCACACTTTCTCCCTCTCTCTCTCTACTTCATACTTATTCCCTCTCCTTCTCTCTCCCTTTCTCTCTGCTCCCTGTTCCCTCTCTCCCTCCCTCTCTCCCTCCCTGCAGCCGTGTGTTTACCCTGGTGCTGCAGCTCGTCCAGGTCCATGAACTTGCTGGGTTTGGGGTTGAAGCCTAAGGCGGCCTCCCTCTCCTTCTCCTCCTTCCTCTGCAGCTCCTGCTGCCTGGCACGACGGGCCACCTCCTCCTGAAGCTCGTCCAGCTCGCTGCGCCCCTCACCTGTATACGCATACATACACACGCATACACACACACACAGAAGACCAAGTGGTTAGGATTTCTCTCCCCCTAATTCCCTGTCTTTCCAATACAAAACAAACTGGTTATTCTTTTGCATAATAATTGCAGTAATAATATATACAGTTATGGCTGTATGTAATAGTGTATAATACGGTTGGCAGATGTCAGAAATTTCACATCGTCACATTGGACCGGCAAGAATAACACACAATGCTATTGGATGAGGGGCTGCAGGGTAATTAATTTCCAAATCATCCTAATTGTTTCCAAATCATCCTAAAAAGTGTTTAAAAAGATTGCAGAAATGGGATTGGTAGCAGACACTTTTCTATTACTAATACAAGCTCCTGGGTAGGAAATGCTTTACCAAGACCAGAAAATTGCAAATGTAAAACTACCATTCCAGAACAGTATAATAAAGTTCTGACTGTGCTTAAGGGAGCGGATTTTTTCTTTGTGACCAGGGACATGTTGTCAAGTATCAAAGCGACACCATATTTGTCATTAACATCACACTTCATTAAAATGGCAATTGGAGTCATAGTGTCAGAGCCGCTGCCTGAGCATGTGGTGGTTGTTGGTTTATTGTTGCCAGTCTGCAAGTGGCAGGACCTGCAGAAAGCAGGTCTGATACAGCATTCTCTGACTGCTGTAGGTTATTGTCTCTTTTGAAAATTCTGACTCTTTATGATAATAGGGTAATAGTAATAATGGATTCATGTAGCACTTTACTTTGGATTGCAGCCCTGAATTTTCTTGAACAACGCAATGAAGGGGCATTGGAGAAGGGTCAGTTAGGAGGATGACAATATAACACATATGTACTGTACATACAAACATCTAGACATATACAGACAGACACACATACACATGCACTTGCAAACTCACAGATACACATTCACACACACACGCACGCACCCGCACACGCACAGACACAGACACACACACAGAGACACACACATACGCACGCACATAGACGCACACACAGACACACACGCGCACACACACATAGACGCACACACATACACACACGCACATAGACGCACACACAGACACACGCACACGCACAGACACAGACACACAAACAGACACACACACAGAGACACACACATACGCACGCACATAGACGCACACACAGACACACACACACACACACACACGCACCCAGGTTGGTGTAGCTGCTGCTCCAGGAAGGGGCTCTGAGGTCCTGCAGGATGGCGCCACTGCTCTTGGATTTGGGGACGCTGCGCCAGGACGGGCCGGAGGTGGGGGGCTTCTTCACCCCCGCGTCCCTGTCACACACAGCGCCCCGGGATGACATTTAACACCGCAAGTGCTCTGCCTCTCAGTATCTCAGCAGGTGAGTATGTGCGGTGTGTATGCAATGCATGGCTGTGTGTGTGTACCTGTGTGAGCTGGCTCTGTGTATGTACAGGTGTTTTTACATGCGGGAGCTGCCTCTGTGAGTGAATACGTATGCACAGGTGTATGTACAGATGTATGTACCTGGGTGAGGTAGCTCAGTGTATATGTACCTGTGTGAGCTGGCTCATTGTGTATGTACCTGTGTGAGCTGGCTCTGTAAGTATGTACAGTAGAGGTTTAAGTACAGATGTCTGCAGGTGTATATGTACCTGTGTGAGCTGGCTGTGTGTGTGTGTACAGGTATGTACAGTATAGGTGTGTGCAGGTGTGTGCAGGTGTATATGTACCTGTGTGAGCTGGCTCTGTGTGTGTATAGGTATGTACAGTATAGGCGCGTGCAGGTGTGTGCAGGTGTATATGTACCTGTGTGAGCTGGCTCTGTGTGTGTATAGGTGTGTGCAGTATAGGTGTGTGCAGGTGTATATGTACCTGTGTGAGCTGGCTCTGTGTGTGTATAGGTGTGTGCAGGTGTGTGCAGGTGTATATGTACCTGTGTGAGCTGGCTCTGTGTGTGTATAGGTGTGTGCAGGTGTGTGCAGGTGTATATGTACCTGTGTGAGCTGGCTCGGGGGCCCTCGTTCAGCAGCATGTCCATGCTCACAGGGCTGTTGCTGTTCCTCTCACTGCTCTCATATCCGCTCTCCATCCTCTGGATGAGCCGAGGCGGGGGGTCCAGGCCCCGCAGCGGGGGAGGGGGAGGGGGCCGCTCCAGCATGCCGCCGCAGGATGCCGGCCCTAGCCCCGCCCCTGGCCCTGCCCCCGCCACCCCCTCGCCCTGCACGCCCACATCCTCCTGCAGGGGCGTGGCCCCCAGCGAGCTGTGCCCCGCCTGTCGCGGCCGGTCTCGGCTGAAGATGCTGTCGATGTTCAGGGCCTCCCTCCGGGGCCTCCAGGTGGGCCTGTAGCGCCCCCCGGAGGAGCTGGACTTGGACTCGCTGCTGGTGCTCTCGTCCTCCCAGTCCTGCGCCCGCACGCCCGGCTCGGAGCTGCCCACCCCCGAGCTGGAGGACGAGGACAGGGGCCGGCTGTGGTGCACCGCCCCCAGCGGCCGCCCTGAGGAGGGCGTCTGCTGGTCTTTCAGAGTCTCTCCTGCAGAGAGAGAGACGGAGAGGGTAAAAGAGAGAGAGGGTGAGAGAGAGAGAGTGAGATAGACAGAGAAGGAAACAGAGAGGGGGAGAGAGAGAGAGGGAGGGGGGTGGTGGGGGGGGGGGTCGAGAGGGATGGAGAGAAGGAGGAGAAAGAGAGGGGGGAGGAGGGATGGAGGAAGTGGGAGAGAGAGAGGGAGAGAAGGAGAGAAAGAGGCAGGGAGGAAGAGAGAAAGAGATAGAGGGAGGAAGGGAGAGAAATTGAGAAGAAGAGAGAGAGTGAGAGAAGGAAATGGAAGAAAAAAAAGAGAGGAGAAAGGATATGAGAGAGGAGGAAAGGAGCAGAGGTGTGAGGGGAAAAAGAGAAAGATTGAGAAGGGAAGGAATGAAAGGGAGATGGCGAGATAGAGGAGGGAGGCGGGGAGAGGAGAGGAAGCAGAATAACAGAGAGGCATACGGACAGAAGAGGAGAGGAGAGGAGAGAGCTGTGTGAGTCAGAACAGTGCTACTGCCACATGGGTGCAGGCATGTTTCGGGGGGGGGGGGGGGGTTTACCTGAGGTGTCCATGCTGCTCTGGGACCCCCTGTCAGTGTCGGGGCTGCAGACGACAGTTCCCTGGGAGTCGGAGGAGAAGCGGCTGGCCATGGACTCGTGGTGCGGGTGTGAGTGTCGGTGTGTGTAGCTGTCTGTGGAGGAGTCCGTGCGGGTGTCGCTGGAGATGGACGGTTCCCGCCCTGACAACAGGAAGAGGGGGGGTGTCACGGCAACAGCTGGGCGGAGCCCTCATGACAGGGCACAACACTTTCATTTTGACAGACTTGATGACTTACAGTTAGAAAACATAAAATCAAGCTGAGCTGGAAGTTATATGTACATTCACTCATATACACACACACATAGTAACTGTTAGATTAAGTACAGCATTTATGGTAGAGTAGTAATACTGCTGAGTCAAAAATATCTTTAAAATAACCAAAGTTCAAGTTAAACACACAAAGAAACAATTCAGGAATTTGGAAGGAAACCAGCTTAAAAGGACACTTTACTCCCAAATTAAAAGCTAGCCAACAAGCCACCAAACAGGAGCTAGAGAGAAGCTACCCCCCCAAACACACACACACACACACACACAGAATTCCGCTCCGGTTGCTCGTACCTGAGTCCTCGCTGTCGTAACCGGCTTTGCTGCAGTGATGCAGGTCCAGGTGAGCGGGCACGTCCTGCGATGACACCGGTGTCCCCCGGGGGTCAGCGTAGAGCAGCAGCAGAGGCTGGTAGTGTCCCTTTATGCAGCGGGACACCACGTCCTTCCACCTGGGCCCGATCTGAGGGGGGACACACACACACGGGGGTCTCACACTGTGACACCAACCCATCACCTGGGACCACTACACCTTAAGGGTGCATCTGTACCATTGTGATTACATAAACATTAATTCTCAGATGTATTTATACTCAGCTATACATTTGTTATCTCCTCAAACAGTACAAGGTCTGTGTCCTGCTTGGGATTTGAACCTGCAAACACTACTCCATCAGCCCCCTGGCTATACCCCATAGGTAGCGTATTGTAGCATAGTGGCAGTATAGCATAATGGTAAGGAGCAGGGCTCGTAACTGAAAGGTTGCTAGTTCGATTCCATGCTGGGGCACTGCTGTTGTACCCTTGGGGAAGATACTTAACCCAGCACTGCCTCTGTAAATATCCAGCTGTATAAATGGCTAACATGTGAAAACTGTTACCTATGTAAGCTGCTCTAAGAGCATCTGCTAAATGACAGTAATGTAATGCTTTGGGGTTAAAAATGTTAGCATCTGGCCCTCGGGGGAAAGACAGGCAGCACAGGGCGAAGGCAGGGCAACAGCGGGCACGAGACACCAAATCTTCCGCCCCAGCACGTCCTTCTTACCTCTTTGACGTGCGCATCGTCGAAGTACATCCACCTGCGGATCTTGGTCTGGAAGAAGAAGGTGGAGTAGTGCTTGCCATAGTAACACACCATGCCCACCAGGTACAGCTCCGACTGCTTTGCCCTGTCGTCCGTCACTCGGAAGAAGAGCTGTGGGGGGGGGAGTCAGAGAGAGAGGCCAATCAGGGCCCAGTTCACGGACCGGACCGAGGCCATGAACGCCGGTGACCGCAGGCTGCTATCTCCTCCATGACTCTTTTTGCCTGAGCAGGAACCTTTGTCCTGACTCAGCCCGGTCTGACAGCACCGGCAGTGACATCGGCCCTTTCTCCAGGGCGTGTGAAACACCAGCGTGAGGTTACAGGGCCGTGCAACCTCACACCAGCCCTGCTGCTGCACCAAACCTCCCACAGGTCATTCTTAGCTGTGTCACTTTTTTTTTTGGAACATCTAATATGACACATGATTACCATCCCAAAAATGACCTCAGATCTTGAACCAAAGACAAAGACAATTTCAAACATTGACAGAAATATACATACAGTATACGTATAAATCTAAACATAATTAACCCTTTCACACGTAATTTATTTTATGCTATGTAGCGTGCATGTTACGTTATATGGTTCGTTATGTTTTCATTAGCATTATTAAGCTTCTCATAGTTTTCAACGCATTTGCTATATGTTTTAATGTTAAATCGCTGTTTCCTCAAAGCTAACATCAGCTAGAATTTTTCCAAACTCGTGTTCTAATCCCACCGGTGTTAGCATACGCGCTAAATGGCTGATCACACCGGTGTGACCGTACGCGCAAAAGGGTTAGATATATAATCTTAAATGCAGAGGGTGTGTTCTGTGTGATGGTTGTGAATCGTGTGAATCGTTTTCTCTTCAGGGACACCAGCAGCTTAAGATAGTTTTGGCTCTAAATTCCAGATTCTGTGTTTTGCATAAGGTGCTCCTCACAGTGTAAGGAAAGTGAAATGACTCGGGGGTCCTGTGTTTACCGAAGTCATAAAACAAAGATAGACGAGAGAGGGGAGGGGTTATCTCACTGAGAGAGAGACAGAAAGAGGGGGAGAGAGAGAGAGAGAGAGAGAGAGAGAGAGGAGAGGTATCTCTCTAAGAGAGAGACAGAAAGAGAGGGCTATCTCACTGAGAGTGAGACAGAGAGAGTGAGAGAGAGAGAAACAGACAGGAGGAGAGAGGCACCGGGAGATATAATGAAAGAGGCATTACTGTGAAATACCACAGTGAATAAGAAGTACGACAGCACAGTGTGATAGCACGGTGACAGAGGTGGGGTTGTGGGTGGAGGGGCGTCTCTTACGTCTCCCAGACGTAGGCAGGTGCCAAGGCTGTGAATGACGTCCTCGGCCAGGTCCGAGTTCTCCGAGTCCCACACCAGCCCAATGGTGATGATCTCCGGAGAGTTCATGAGCACCCTCCGAATCCGCAGCATCTCCCCACAGTTACTCTGACAGAGAGAGAGGGGGGTTATCTCACTGAGGAAGAGGGGGGGGTTTCCTCACTGAGTAAGGGGGGGGTTACCTCAGAGAGGAAAAGAGAGGGATTGTTTCGCTGAAGAGAAAGAGGGAAAAAGGGGTTATTCAATGCAGCTTTGTTGCCAAAGCACATGTTCGCTTACAAGTTAAATGGAGTCACTGAGAAGGGGTTATGTCAACAGAGACATACAGGGAGTATCTTGACATACAGGGAGTATCTTGGGGATGCAGAGAGGGAAAGACATATATATAGAGAGAGATCTGTTTGTTTCTTCAGTTTGTTGTTTATGCTTTGGCAATACATATGTTCTCTGTCAATGAAGCACTTGAACTGACAACTGAACCTGAACTGAGAGAGAGAGGAAGGGAGAGTCAGAGAGTGGACTGGAAACCGAATAAGCAAGGAATTGGGCTGAGAGGAATCAGAGAGAGAGAGAAAAGGGAGGGAGGGAGTCAGAGAGAGGAGGGTCATCTCTCTGTGTAACACTATTCATCACTCCGTAACAGAAGCAGGGACTCATTACAAATGTTACAACCCACAACAACACCATACAAATCTCATTCTTTTTTTTTCTCCTGAGTGTTTTCTCATGTATCCCCCAGTCTGTACACACCCAGGTCCCCAGGACACCCCCACCGCCTCCCAGAGGAGTCCCACAGCAGAGTGTCCCTGGGGCTTACAGAGCTGTCAGGTACATGTTGTACCAGCTCAGCGCCGGGACCACGTGGCTCTGAATCAGCTCTGCTCTGCCCGGGCAGGACAACAGCCCAGCGTCGCCCGCTACTGACAGCGCCAGCGTTACATAACACCGCACCCGCAGGCGCAAGCCCGCCAGTGCCACAGAAACAGCCACGAACCTCTTATCTGATTGGCTGATTCAAACAGAGGAGATGTACGTTAATCCAATGGGATCGTACAGTTCAGAGTTTTCTTGGAGGGCACTGTGCCCCACTGTGGATACTCTGAGAAAAGGGGCTGTGAGGGACCTGCTTCTGTCCTGGGTAAATGCCTGTCCCATAGCACTGTGGAGAGATGTGTGTTTGGGGGGAGTGGTACACACCCCCAGAGACCGCCCCGGCCGTGATTGTTACAGGGAAAAATTCCTTTTGTCTCTTCTGGGAAACAGGGAGTGCAAGCTGGCACAGGCCGGGCACAGCCTGGCATCGGCCCCTGACAGGATGGGATTATGTGCAGGGGCGGGCAAACGCTGGCCGGCCGCCCTCCTCCGACACCGTCCCAGATGGAGAAGCGGAAAAAGTGTGGGGCGCATGTGGAGAAGAGGGAAGAGGGAGCACCATCCCGAGCACAGCACTCCCCGAAAACACCCTTTCAGGAAAGGCTTCCTGTGCACTTTGAGGGGAAATGTATTCCCACATCTCTACATTCACAATGGCACTGCTTATTACTGAACGCTGGACTTACACTTACTCAGACAAGCTCTTTCATTCTCAGTATGTACCATGGCCCTGGTGACTTCATTAGATGCACTTTTACACCTTTAC
>NC_050583.1:48736463-48836463 GCF_013368585.1 Megalops cyprinoides
CTGGGTTAATGGTAGGCCTACAGCAGCAGTGCCCCAGTGGAGAATCGAACCAGCATCCTTTCAATTGTGAGCCCTGCTCCTCAGCTAATATTGAATGCACTGCCAGAGGGAGGGACAGAGAGAGTGACTCCACAGAGAGGCAGCGCTCTGTGACAAATACAAGTATGCGCAATACATTCATAAATGTGCTACACCCACGGCAGTGCCAACGAGAACTAATTCTGAATCTGGAATATCATACAAACATTCTTCATAATAATATGGTACAAAATAAAAGAGAGAATTTTCTGTGATATTTTAAAATGAGAAATTAATTCAATTTACCTATTTTGTGTATCGTAGACTCTGGGGTGTAACATGGCATGTACATAATATCTGCACCACACAACACACATTTTGAAATGTGGAATAATATCAGATATGCGTTCAGAATTATTGTTATTCCAGGAACGCTGGGCCTTGCAGCAACTGATAAGTGACTCACTGGCAGTCCAGGCAGATCTGCCTTTGAATAAAAGCCTGGATATCGCATGTGATCAGCTGCTTTCTGTCAGAGCGCGGAGGCACTTACGCGCATACGGCGTGTGTGTGTGCGCGCATCAGCGTGTGAGCCTGGCATCGCACATTGCACACGCTACGCGTGAGTGTCTTGCTCCAGCTCTGATCCCGGATCAGTGAGATGAATTAGAAGCGTATCCAGCTGGGGGATGTGCATTTGTTAGCTTTCTCCACTTGTCCTACTGCAGACTGCGAACTGCCATTGGCTTGAAGGAGCTCCGCCATCACAGACGTTTCTAAACCAGCGACACTGACTATACGCCCTTAAGGACTATACATAACACTCTTATCATGTCTTCATATTTTATATGCTCGTGCGCGCGCGCACACAGACATGCGCACATACATACACACTGAAAGCACAGACGTTGCCTCACCAATCCATATTCTTAAACTTAAGCATTTTTCTGAATCTACAGTCTTATGGGGTGCGAGTTTGTGACTGTTCATTCGCTGATCCCTAAACTGTTGTTCGAGCTTCCTGAACAGCAGAACTCAAGTACATCAGCAGCGACCACACCTCCAAGACCCAGCTGGGAACGAAAGCCAAGTTTATAACGCTCCTGGTGCATGGCCTCTAGCTAGCTGGACATATTTCTAGACTTTAAAAATCCCCCCAACACCAACACCTTGTTTACATCATTTTAAAATGATAAAAAAATCATGCATTCTCCAGACCTTCCTGATCACAAGCAAGGGTAAAGTTGCAAAGGCCACTAAGACAGTGTGTGTGTTGTATGTGTAAGAGAGAGTGAGAGAGTGTGAGTGTGTGTGCGTGTGAGAGAGTGTGTATGTTGTCCTTTAGAAGCGTCTGTTGTACAGTGTTTGCAGGTAAGCTGAATCTGGTAATCGATCCTTGATCCGAAATCTGTGTTTCAGGTAGACTAAGTGCGAGTGACCGCGCGCACGTCGCGGCAGCGCGGTGACGGCGAGCAGCCACAGCCAGGAGACGCGGGGACGAGCAGACTCCCTTTATTAGCGCGCTCGCTCACGTAGAAAGCCCCGTACACAGCGAGCGAAGTCAGAAACACGGTATACGAGTTGCTATGAAAAAACATTTTCACATAACTAGCTAGTAATGTTTCAACACCCGCACCAGCACCCCCCCCCCCCGTAAGCACTGACAGTAGCACTTCACAAAAACACGTTACACATATTCCTATAAAGAGGATGGAAAAGAAACGGTGTGCACAAAACATGTAACTCAACGTACAAAAGTATTCCAGAGAGTGGGTTATCAGAATGACTGGCATTTCGCTCAAAAATTCAGAAACTGCATTGTAAACGTCCTTCTCCGTACGTTTTGGATTACATCATTACATGACATGTTTGCTTAGTATAGTGGTGATATATACAACGGGTTCGAAAATAAAAGCATTATCACATCCCAGAGAAGACGGGAAATTTCCAGCACACGGCAAAGAGTCAATGTAAGTTCAAAAATACGATATTGCCACCTGCTGGACATATGTACACTTAGCACTTCATCTATGTACAATGGGATGAACAACAGGGATCGAAAAAGGATTCATTGGTTCTAGAATCGTTTTGCCTAGTTAACTAGATTACGTATGCACGTTACAAGAAAACTAATAAAAAGAGCTTTCAGATGAAGAAAAATATGTTTTGTCCATTGCCGTCCATTTTTTTTTTCCAGACACTTGATTTTTAATAAATATGTCACATTGTGAAGGCCCAAATGAGCTGCTCCTTCATAGACAGGCCCTGAACATACATTTTTGTACCTACAGTCAATGACAGCACTGCAACCACAACAAAACATGATGGCACTGTAATATTCACCACATCTGAATAGAAACCGGAGGGTAGGTCTATGTGATAAACACACTCACAGACACACACCCAAATGTAAGCGCACATGCATGCACCCACACACGGAAACACACACACACACACACACACACATATGCAAGCGCACATGCTTGCACCCCCGCACACGCACATACACACATGGGGGTGTCATAGTGGTCATATCTATCTATATTGCTCAAGAACAGCCAGATCTGAACCACCAGACTTGGGGTGCTTGTTTTCAAACATCTGCAACTGAAGATCATAGTTATTAGCTGTTATTAATGTTACATATTATTATTATTATAATTATTATTATTATTACTACTACTACAGGAACACACCTGCAATTTGAAAGCTTCCCCCAGTTGTACTTGCTCAGCTCTGTCATTCTTTCTTGTTCTCCTCAAGAATGAACAAGTCCTTGGTGAATGACTTGTACTCTACAGCTGTACTCTACTACTTCCCAGCTGTTGTCTTAAAGAAAAAAAAAAGAAAAAATCTATTATGACTCAACAGTGGGTGGGGCCTCACCCAGCTCATACAGCCCATGATGACACTTTTGATGCAGTTCTTTCACATGGTACCTAGACTAACACCCCCCCCCCCAACACACACACACACACACACACACACACACATACACATACACACACCAGAGGAGATCCTGTGACACCTGCCTGATGCAAAAAAACCCCCATCAATCCACTTCACTGAAACAAATCTGCACCTCCGGAAACTGTCTGAGCCTCATGCTGTAGACATGCAGGAAATGAAGCAGGAGCCTCAGCAGGAAGTACAGGCGAAAGGGACAGAGCAGGAGGGTTAAAGTCATCTCCCCAGTTCTCAGCAAACCAGGCCCAGTAACAGAAGTGGTGTGAGTGACGGGCTTGTGTCCAAAACGGCCATCAATGAGCCAGGACAATTCACCCCAAGGCCAGCAAGAGCTGATGAGGTCTGATGATGTCTCCACTTTCTGTGTCCTCCTTGCAGACACTTAGCTGAGCTCTTGTGGGGCATGTCCAGAGGATATCTGCAACACACTCTTCATAGTGTAACCCAGAAAGGCCCTCTGACTATAGCAGTTTCCATGACGATCTTAGAACGCTGTGCACCAATGCTGCGGGAACCTGCTGAACCCTTTGACAAAGGATTCTCCATGCACGACTATGTGCACCTCCATTTGTGAGTGTTAAAGGAAAGAAAAAAAGAAAAAACCTAGCTGAGCGTGATGTAATCCATGTGAAGTTATTACTGACATGTGCACAAATTTTGCACTGTTTGCCACTGAAGGCGCGGGGGGTGTTAACAGGAACAGATGATGTGGTCAGAGGTCACAGTGCAGACAAACAAATTTCATTTGTTTGCTCCACACTTGAGTCCCGCTGGCCAAGAAAACAGTATAAACTCTGAGTTGGCTGGACCCACGTCTGTGCTGAGGAGAACTCACAGAACCCAGATGCAGAGAGGTGCTGAGTTTTAGGCCTCCCCATCATGACTCCGTCACACCAGACGCCACATTGACAAAACATCCAACCACAAGTCCTTCAGTTCCGAGCTCTCTCAGCGTTAAGAGCCATATGCATTTTGTTAAACAGGAAAGGACAGACTAAAAGAGACTTAGAAAGCATGCACACGAGGAATGCTTGTGAGACGAAACAAACTTGCACAATCTGCTCTGTGCTTGTCCCTTGAGAAACACGGTTTGTCCAAAGAGAGTCAGTTGTCTGGTACTGTCCATTGCCGCAGTGCTAGACGTGGTCTCATGACTGCACCAAAACCATGCTGAGGCATTATAAAAAAATTCCTGAATTCATCTAGAAGCAGAATGATTTTGTAACATGAGAGGAACTGAACTAAATGACAGAGCTGTGCTGAAAAGCCTGCAATTGTTATACAGAAGGCAATAAGAAAATGAGATTTTTTTTAGAAATGTAGTGGGGGCAGAATTTCAAAGATCCAGGCCGTCCTGTGTGGTTTAGGTGCAGTGCATGAGGTCATGCCCAGGACAGCCCTGAAAGCTCCTCCCTCACCACTGGGGAGGTCACATGACAAACGGCCTCGGCCAATGGCGCGTCAGATCTGGGCAGGGCCGTGCGTGACCTGTTGGATCCAGTGCAGGAACCTGCTGACGCGGGTGTACACCCCTGGGAGGGAGGGGTCGCCGCAGCTCTGGCCCTGGGAGGCAACCCCGGCAAGGGCCCAGCGCCCGTCTTCCTCCTGACACAGCAGTGGACCTGCGCTGTTGCCGCGGCAGCTGCCCGGGCGGCGATGGCGCTCGGACAGGCCGCCCGCACACAGCATGTGGGCGCTGAATCGCTCGCCGTAGCGCTTCTTACACGTCACTGAGGGCAGCAGCGGGACCCAGGCCTGCAGCAAAGCGTGGGAGCGCTCCGAGTCTGAGAGACAGCGAGAGAGAGGGACACGGTTGCTGTCAGACAGGAGAGCCAGACACACACATGTACTTCCTCCTACACTGTGGAAAATATTCAAAAACAAGAAACTGTTATTTTAAAAAAGCTCCCAAATTATCAATAATTTAAATCTGATAAGAAATAATGAAAAGCTGAATCCTGCTAGGGGAAGGACTGACCGCCCCAATAGCAGCACAGTAACTCTCTGCCTGCCACAGCCTGAGGGGCAGTGAGTAACCACCACCGACATTAACATTACTGTCATTTAACAGACGCTCTCATCCAGAGTGACTTACACAGGTTACAATTTTTACATGTTACACATTTATACAGCTGGATATTTACTGAGGCAGTTTTGGGTTGGGTACCTTGCACAAGAGTGCAGCAGCAGGGAATCGAGCCAGCAACCTTTCGGTTAATGAGCCCTGCTTCTTAGCAATATGCCCCACTGCCACCTACCACCAGTCATTATTAAATCATTTATAAACAGTTTAATGATTATATGTTCATTGGTCAGATCTGTAGCCTTTATTTGTTTACACTTCTTTCCCTTCCTCTCCTCTTGTTTCATGTATTGTTTGTGTATATATGCATATTATATCCTTTGGCAATATTTACACAATGTTTTTCATGCCATTAAAGCAAATTTGAACTGAACTGAGGGGGAGAAGGAGCAAGAGAGCAGGAGAGAGAAGGAGGAAGAAGGAGAGAGAAAGAAAGAGAGAAGGAGAGAGAGGGGAGGGTGGGAGGACGATCCTGATCCTTTGTTAATGTTTTGATGATGATAATGACAACAATGATAATAATGATAATGATGATGATGATGATGATTACTATTATTATTATGAAACATTTATATTAATGAACTATTAACCATGCATTTTTTTGCAGTCATTTTGCCTTAAGCACTCAAATATTCATAGAAATACATAGAAATGCTTCACTCTTTCTGTAGACTTATTACATTTTTAACACATAGTGGACCTTGCAGGTGGGTTGGAAAACTTTAGATACCAGCTGACCCAACATTCCCACACTGGTCCCGTGACATCACACCTCTCTGAGTGTGGTTTGGTTTGGTTTTGGCTGGGGGGCGTAACGGGAGGGGGAGCTCACCCGTGAAGGCCAGGCCCATTACAAGACAGGTGGCTGGCTTCTTGCCCCACTTGCTGCCCGCATCGGGCAGGCAGGCAGCGTTGGTGTGGGGGTTAAAGGTCACGCAGCTGCCCTCCTCCCCACGGAGCCGCACCAGAGCGATGTCGTGCTCCCAGCTCTGGCTCTCATACTTCCTGTGGACCACGATGCGCTCGGCCGGGAAGCTGTGACCCAAGGTGTCCTGATCCAAGGGGCGGGGCTCACCAAGATGCACAATGTAGTGAGAGGGATCACTGCCAAACCTGAGAGAGAGAGAGAGAGAGAGAGAGGCAGAAAGAGGAAGGGTGAGAGAGAGGCAGAGAAAGGAAGGGTGAGAGAGAGGGGGGAGGGAGAGAGGGAAGGGAGAGAGAGAGGAGGGTGAGAATGGAAAGAGAGGAGGGAGGGAGACAGGAAAGAGAGAAAGGTAGGGAGAGAGGGAAGGGAGGGAGAGAGGGGAAGCGAGGGTGAGGGAGAGAGAGAGGCGAAGAGTGGGAGAGGGAGAGAGGGAAGAGACAGAGAAATATAAACAAGATGAGTTATCAAATTGAGGGACATCTGGGGTGACAACAATGGGGAGAAATAATACCAACATAGAGACCTTCGTCCTTCACGTGCCAGAACATATATTTTAAAATCAGAGGACCCTGAGATACAACAGGGATGACTCTAAGACGAGGAGTCCAAAGGGCAGAGGGGGGAAGGAGCGCAGAATGGGCAGAAAGACCCACATTATGGGGGAGTTATTGCAAATAAAAACTGTGAAAGATACCGTGCCATACGCTCAGGTCTTCTGGCAGAAAAGCTGTGTAATTCCACCCATCACCACCAGATGTCTCCCTCACCTATAGAAGCAGTGAGCGGCAGTCAGGACCCAGCAGGAGTTGATAAGCGTCGCTCCACACAGCGGATGGCTCCCTTTGGAGTGAGAATTGAGCCACAGAGAGGCCTGCCAGGGCCAGTCACCCCTGAGGAAAGGAACACAGATGGAGAAGAATGGCCACATTGTCAGAGAGAGGAAGGTCACCCTGCAAATGTCAGCTGCCAGCAGAATGAATGGAAAATCTGTACATGAGAGAGATGATGACTGAGATAAAGAATGAAACACTCTCATACATGGGCTGTGTGTTTGAGTGAGAAGAAAGAGACTGTATATGTGTGTGTCCCTCTGTAGGTGTGTGTGTATTCGTATTTGTGTGTGTGTGTGGGGGGTCTGTGTGTGTGAGGGAGAAGAGAAAGACTAGATACGTGCATGTGTACGGGTGTGTTTGTGCTCATATTTGTGCGTGTGTATGTGTGTGTATGTGAAAGAGCATGTGTATGTTTCTAAGAATGCAGAGAAACAGTATATGTGTGTACATGTGTGCGTGTACATGCATGAGTGTCTGCATATTTGTGGTGGTTATGTGTATGTGTATGACAGAGAGAGAGATTGTGTATATGCGTTTGTGTCTGTGTGAATATAGAGGGAGTGTGTGCGTGTGTGTGTGTGTGTGTGAGAGAGAGAGAGAGAGAGGGAGAGAGAGCGAAAGAGAGAGAGATTTTGTACATGCATATGGGTCTATGTGAGTATAGAGAGAGAATATATGTGTATGTGAGTGTGTATCATAGAAAGATTGTATGTATATATATACATCTGAGAAAAGAGAGTAACTACATATGTGTGTCTGTGTGCATGTGCATATATGTGTGTTTGTGTCTGTGTGTGGGAGAGTGTGTATGTTATAGAATGCTCATGGTTTAACAGCTATGACCTCAGGGGCTCACCTGAATGCTCTGTCTCCTACAATGTCCTTCTTTTTGTGATAGTGCGCATCTGGCCTCAGGCCGCAGGTGCGTTCGTCCGTGCCGGCACCCCCTGGCTTCTCGGGGGTGTAGTCGCAGGTGACCCCGGCATCCTCACTGTGCCGGCAGTCGTGGGCGTCCTGTCCATCGGCCAGACACGCCCCCAAAGACCCCTCCTTCCCCGTGCACCTCACGTTGTCCAGGTGGACCGGGCCACGACCCTCACCAAAGTAGGCCATGGAGCGGGCCTTAGACACCCCACTTACGCACAGGAAAAAGAGAGAGAGAGAGAGAGAGTGAGAAAGAGGAAAAGAGAGGGAGAAAGAGACAGAGAAAGACAGACAAAAAGTGAAAAGAGAGAGAGAAAGAGACATAGAGAGAGAGTGAGAGAGAGGGAGAGAGAGAGGGAGATGGGGCACAGTCAGCATTTATGTGGTCCAAAAGATTTGGATGCCTCACAACGTTCTCTGTCACACCCATCCTGTGTTTTCGATTGCCCCCATTCCGAAGATGAACACTTGCTATGGGAGATGCCACAGAGACAGCCGAACACCGATCTACTAGGTGGAAGTAATATGGAGTGGTAAGGTGCAGGAGTCTTAGCCTAAGGGTTGCCAGGTTGCATCCCAAGTCGGGGGATGCTGAATAAACATTCAGCTGGATAAGAGGATAGCACGCAGAAATTGTGACCTACATACGTTGCTATGGATAAGAGTATCTGCCAAATGAATTTAATGTAAGTGTAATGATCTACACTCTGTGTCTCTTATTCGTTATCTGTCCGAAGGTCCATAATGCCATCGGAGCCTTATTGGATTAGTGTTTGTGCTGCTTAAAGGACACAGACACACTGCTCTCCTGATACAGAGGGCTGGCGGGTCCACAGGGTCACAGGGAGGTGAGAATGAGTCCTCCTCCCCCCCGACACCTGCTGTTCTCCCTACAGTGGCCACAGCCCTCTTCTCTCAAGTCTCACAGCGACACACAGCAGCCAGCTGATCTCAGGTCAGTCACTAAACAGGGTGCACCGATAAAACGCAACTGATGCAAGGCCAAACTGGCAAATATGTTATTAACATCTTTCCAGCCATAAATCTACAGTCCATTTATGGCTGCTATACATTCCAATGCACATTTGAGATATTTTTGAAAGTGAGTTAATTTTTTATTGTAGCGAAGGGCGAGAGCAGTCGCCCTACCCGGCCTTGAACTCGGGTCTATAGGGTACCAACTATGCAACTTTGACGCGGTCAAAGTCGCATGGTTGGTACCCCATAGACCTGGGTTCAAGGCCGGGTGGGGTGACTGCTCTCGCCCTTCGCTACAAATGGTGTCAGAAGTGGGATGGCTGGCTGCGAGGCCATCGGAAGCGTGCCTGGTGTGTGAGCTGTATGAGGGACCCCCAGGTTAGGTTGACCCCGGTGTGAAGGACCCTAGAGATGGGTGAAGCACGGTGTGAGGGACCCCAGAGACGGGTGAAGCACTGGTGAGTGGGGCACCCTGGGATGGGAGAAATACGGGAAGAGAATGCGTGAGGGACGCCATGGTGCGTGAAGCGCATGGGCGCGCTTCCCGAAGGGGAGGGCAGTGTGACGGAGTGCCGTCACTACGGTTGAGTATGTGCTCTGACTGCCATACCAACGAGCCTGGCTCTTTGGCGTCGCGGTAGACCCGGGTTCAAGGCCGGGCGGGGTGACTGCTCTCGCCCTTCGCTACATTATTGAGCAAAAATGGATGGCTTCACTCACCTGCAGCCCAGGTGTAGGAGGAGACAGAGCGGACAGACTCTCACCTGAATCCCAGCTGCCTGCAGACCACGGCAGCATTGAGGTCGTTCCAGCCATCGTCACAAACGCTGCCCCACTGGCCGTTTAGGAACACCTCCACACGGCCTTCCTTCCTGCTGCTTCCTGCCACCAGCCGCACCGGCGGCCCTGCAACACAGCGCACACAGGAACGCGTATAAACACCCACCACACGTATGAACACACTGTACACACACGAACGTACTGTACATGCACAAACACACATTAAGACACAGCACACACATGAGCACACAGTACATGTATGAACATACAGCACACGCATGGCCACACAGCGTGTACATGAAAACACAGCACGTCCATACAAACACACTGCACTCACATGAACATACCACACACACAGAAACATACCACACACACAGCACATGCATGAACACAGCACACGTACGAACAGACAGCACATGTATAACACACCCGTGGCGGGCGCAGCCGCTGGGACGGCGTTGGTGTCTCCGCGCCTCTCGCAGCGGACGGCCACGTCCTGGCTGTGGGAGCAGTCGTGCCGCCCCCACTCGCTGTGCGCGCAGTCCAGCAGGGAGTGCTCCGTCCCCACACACCGCACATCGTCCAGCAGAATCAGCCCACTGCCCTCACCGTACGCCCCGTCTGCCGCCACCTCCGCCCGCCCCCTGCAGGACAAGCACAGCGTTGCGGGGTGGGAGGAACGCTGGGAGGCCAGCTCAGCCTGCTGCACTTCCTCCCGTGAACAGCAGGAAGTGACTCAGCAACTGACCAACTCAGACTCAGTGACTGACCTAACCAAATCAGTGAATAACCTGACCCACTCAGACTCAGTGACTGACCTAACTAACTCAGTGAGTGACCTGACCAACACAGACTCAATGACTGACCAACTCAGCCTCAGCCACTTAGTGAACCAACTGGTGAGGGACCAATTCCAATCCAGTGACTCACTATACCAACTGACCTACTGATTCCACAGCTTTCAACTGCAGGGAGATATGGAAGGATTCAAACCAGCCGAAAGGCGACTTTTTGGACTGATAATCAGACTATTGATGGTGCTGATTTAGCTTTAGTGGGGTTTGCTGGGTGTGTAGAAGTGGGAGATAATCTGAGGAAAAATGTATTTTACAAGTCATAATTGAAGCCATTTCTCAGTTTGTCATGTGGATCTGTGTAACCATAATCCTGCTCCTGGTCTATGAAAGAATCTGGTCTCAGTATCAATGCTGGTAATAGCAGAATATTTGCAGGAGTCAACAGCAGTTCCACAATAAACCTCCAGCCTGGAGGAGGGAGAGCCCACAGAGTGCCAGGGGTGAAGGGTTAAAGGTGAAAGGTTCCTGACCTGAAGCCCAGCTGCCGACACACGACCCGGGCGTGGAGCTCAGTCCAGTTGTCACTGCATACAGTCCCCCAGTCGCCGTTATGATACACCTCCAGCCGCCCCTCCCAGGGGATATCAGCCCCCACGAGCCGCACTACCCCATCTGAAACACACACACACACACACACACACGCGCACACACACACACACACACGCATACACACACACACACACACACACACACAGACACGCATACACACACACACACACACACACACACACACAATACAGACACACACACACAGGAGAGAAGTGCCTCAGTTGTAACACAGACACACATAAGGCTTGTGACATGGCACACAGAGCAGCAGCAGAGTGGGCGGGGCTCACCGGTGTAGGGGCTGCAGGACACGCCCGCGTCCTCCATGTGGTCGCAGTTGTGCTGCTCCCAGCCCCCGTGGGGGCACTCGTCCAGAGAGAGCTCATTCCCTGTGCACTGCACCGCGTCCAGCAGGATGGGCCCTGTGCCCTGCCCAAAGTGCGCCCACGACCAGGCCTTTGGGACGCCCCTATAGACACACACACACACACACATGGACACACACATACACACAGACACACACAAAGAAACACACACGCACACACACACACACACACACACAATGGTGTTTAGCTCTCTCCTCTCCAATGCCTGCATCACTCCCTGTATGAGCACACCTCACTGCCTGATTAATAAATCATCAGAGGGAAAAACAGACCCAGCTAACGCACAGCACCCCCTCCCTGTGCCATGGGCAGTGGGCATCAGCATGCTGTTACAGCCCTGGCTGTAGGCAGACACTCTCCCCTCTCACAGTGATCAGAATGAGACTTTAACCTCTAAGGTAATCACTCCTCTTGCCCCGCCCCACAGTAGCCCAGATACAATGGCCAGCGGTCAGACGCACACAGCAGGGACAGAAAGCACACTTTCATCCAGTACTCATCCTGAATCGACTGGCATGATTAAAAAGCAGGCCAGCTTAATTAAGGAGCACTCGTTAGCAGCTGATTGGATCTGATATGCCTTTGTGTTTTACTGACGTGAAATGATTTTGGTTTAAGAAAAAAAACCCCCAGCTAATTACCACTCGCTGTATTTAACTAGCATCATATTAACTCAGCCTGATGTGTGTCCTTATTAAAGCAATTCAATATCAAGTGCACAAAGGCAGTGCTGACGCTTTAGACACAGTTCTGTAAGAAGGAATCAGCTGCTGATGGATGAATCCTTACTGAAACTGGCTTCACTTTCAAAGTTAAGCTCTCTGCTTCCCCAGCAGGCTGACTGATAATCACTGTACACATGTGTATAGGTGTATGTGTGTCTGCGTGTATGTATGTGTGTGAATATGTGTGTGTGTATGTGTGTGTGTGTGTGTGTGTGTGTGTGTCTGCACATGAGAGTTTCTGCATATATGTGTGTTTGTATATGCATGTGTGCGTGCTTCTTGTCTGTGTGTGGATGTTTGTATGTATTTGCTTTTAAATGTGCTTGTGGAGTGGAATCTGAAGAGTTCATCTCATCTCTGAAGCTGAAATTTCTGTAGTGTGAAGCTTATTGACCTACAGCTATGACGTCTGAAATCGGCTGCTTCCTGTCCCGACGGAGCCACCAGCACGAAACACCACCGATCGTTAATTAGTCATCACTGCCTTTCATCCCCGACATAAAACACAGAGGCGCAGTGTGTAAATGCCAGCGAGTCCCATCAGAAAGGCGCGCTAAGTCAGAGCCACGCTTGAGTCGGCGCCGCCCTCTTACCCGAACCCCAGCTGCCGGCACACCACCTCCGCATCCACGTCGTCCCACTGGTCATCGCAGATGGAGCCCCACCTGCCGTTGTGGTACACCTCCACACGCCCCTCAAACTCCTCCAGGCCATCCACCAGCCTCAGGGGGGTGCCGTTCCCTGAGGGAGAACGAGCCAAAGAGCGAACCTAGAGTCACTTCACGACTCCACGATGGCTACAGTTACTCCTCCACCCCTGGACCTCAGAAACAGGAGAGTATTAGCCACACTTTTTCCTAGCCTAAAACATTTGGGACACAATCAGAAACCGGAGAGGGTGGATTATTACCAATTTATGATGTACTTGGCAGCTGTTATGATTTTCCGTGCTGGGTGGCAGTGTAGCACAGTGGTTAAGGAGCAGGACTCATAACAGAAAGGTTGCCTGATCAATTCCCCGCTGGGACACTGCTGCTATACCCTTGTTGTACCCTGCTGTACTTAACCCACAATTGCCTCAGTAAATATCCAGCTGTATAAATGGATAACATTGTAAAGAAAAATAAAACTGTAACCTGTGTCAGTCACTCTGGATAAGACAGTAAGGTAATGTAAGGTAATTGGAAAATGAAGAGTGTGCTGAAATCTGAGCCGATTAAGATACCTGATGCAGGTGTAATAGCCTGGGGCTTGTGTAGGGTGTCCCGGCAGAGTCACGTGGGGGGGGTGGATAGCCCAGCGAGACCCTCTCTTGACTGTCTGAGAGCTCCCTCTCTTACTGCTCATGCTACTGAGTGAATTATTCAGGGCCGTGCTAAAAATAAAGGGCTTCCACTGAGAGGAGTCCTTCCCTCACACACACTGTTCCCTACCCCCGAGCTAAAGCTACTTTATCACTGCTTTAGCGGTTGGCGCTGAACGGGATCACGAAGTTCATTGCATCTCCACTAAGGGCTTTCCTCATTGTCTGTGTGTATGTGTGTGTGTGTGTGTGTGTGTGTGTGTGTCAGAGTGTGAAACTGCAGCCACACTGACCCCTGCCCGAGGGTGTGAGACCGCACAGGCTGTGGACGTGCTCGGTGCTGAGGATTTGGCATGGTGAGGATGGTTTGAGGAAGCAGCATGTGGAGAGCAGATTGTCCCCCTGCTGGCCCTGTTGCAGGTGAAACCGGCCCCCGACCTCGCCGCGTTCTCACCTTCAGGCGGTGTGCAGGTCACCCCAGCCTCGTTCCCGTGGTTACAGTCGCTAGTGACGAACCTCCTGCTCTGGCACTGCAGGAGGGAGGCCTCGTTGCCACGGCAGCCCAGCCGCTCATAGTGGAAGAGTCCAGAGCCGGGACCAAAATAGGAGTGCTGGAGAGCCGTGCCCACGTCACTGAGAAGGCAGAGAGAGCATCTGTACTACGGTCTCCGTGGAAATGGACAGCTTACTGCGTCTCCCCACACTCTCACACACACACATACATACATACACATAAAACAAACATACTGTGTCTCTGTCATGAGAGGAGTGGGAAAACAGACACGCCCTCGTACCCGAGTCCTAGCTGTCTGCAGATCACGCTAGCGTCACGGTCTGTCCAGTGAGTGTCACACACTGCCCCCCACTGGCCGTTCAGGTACACCTCCACACGGCCGCTCTTCGAGGAGGAGCCACCCACCAACCTAGCTGCACCTGAGCCAGGTAAAACACAAGCAGGACAGTGGTGTTAAGTATGATGGGGGAGACAGTGGTGTTAGGTATGATGGGGACAGTGGTTTTGCTTAACTCTTGTAGAAAGATACAGGCGTATCCTCTCACAATAAACTTAAATATAAATCACACATCATGCTTGGACAATGGCATAAATGGATTATATAATCACACACTGTACACAGACATGCCATGGTCAGACATGGTCAAGAAAAGGTCTGAAAGCCCAAACAGAACTAGACAGATAATGATAAAGAACAGAAATTGTATCAAAAACGTCAGCCCCTGGATGTCGCCTTTGGCATTAAGCACAAAAACAACAGCAACAGCCTGATGCAAAAATAGCCCGACAAGTTACAGTCTCAGCAGATAGGTAGACAGAGATCCAAAGACTGTAACAGAAACAAATACATGCATTAGAAAATCACTGATGCAAAGAGAAAGGTGGGCAGACAGACAGTCAGATAGACAGACAGACAAAAAGATAGAAAGACGGACAGACAGGCATATGTGTACAAACAGACAGGTGGACAAACATTGGACTGACATAAACAGACAGACACACTGAGACAACCAGATGGATGGAGAAACAGACAGACTTATACAGATAGGCTGGCATAAACAGCCAACTTAAACAGATGGACAGACAGACTGACAGGTGTATGGGCAGACAGACAGGCAGACAGAGAGACACTCACCCTGGTGGCAGTCGCAATAGGCCCAACCGATGGCGCCGGAGCTCTGGCGGAAAAAGCACCAGGGGTTGGACTCGCGGTCCGGGTTGCGGCAGTAGTTGTGGTCGCCCAGCCCGCGACCTGGGTACTGCTGCACATAGTCAGGGAACTCGGTCCACCTCAGGCAGGGGGAACCCGAGTCTGTCTGCGACACGGTGCCGTTGTAGTACCCCAGCTCAGTGAAACCCTCTGAGCAGGACAGGGGGACTGGGGGAGAAACACACACACAGAGAAGTGGTTAGGTGTCAGGACCTCCACCTGAGGTCCTTCTGTTCTGTGTGTTTTTCCCTACCTGTCTGTGTGGGTGTGTCTTTTGTGTTTGTTTACAGGTTCTTGTGTTTTCTTGTCCCGCCTGCCTCCCCACCCTCCTGTTACTCGGCCACGCCCATCACCTGAAGCCTGTTCCACACACCTGTGTCTCGTCCCCTCATCCTCTCCCTGCCTGCTTATGCCCTGCTGCTTTCTTCGCTCTTTGCCAGATCGTCTCAGTATCTTGCTGTTTCGTTCCTGCTGTTTGTTTGTTGGCCTGCTCTGTCTCTGCCTGTTACCGACTCTGCCTGTCCCAGATTTCTCTTTTGCCTGTCGTTTTTGGATTTTGCCTGTTTTCCATTGGATTTTTGGTTATTGACTTGGACTGTGTTTCTGACTTCGATTTTGGTTGACGTTTTTGGATTGTCATTAAAGAACTGCCTTTTCGTACTGCCTGCATTGTCTGCGCCTGGGTCCTTTCCCTGCAAACCCTGACAGTTAGGGTTAGGTACAGGTTCAAGGCCTGGCTGAGACACAGCTGTTAACTTTGAGCAAAGTAGTTCAGTTTTTATCCAGCTGTATGAATGGTCATTCAGCGCAATGAAGTCTTAAATGCAGATTTAAATTTCTGTGCACACTGACATCCTCTAAGCAATGTGTGATGACATGCTGTAATCCATTAATAAAGCATTACTGACTTACAGGCAGTTTAAAATTATGACTTTCTATGATTAAAAAAACTTCTGGCTTATAAATAATGCTACCCCATCTTTTCCTCTGACAAAGACGGAGGGCAGAAAAGAACGGGTGACTGCCTATTTGCACCCTTGAAGGGCAATATGCAGTGTCGAAGGATTGACAGCATATCAGGACCAAATATCCTGCTCCCAGGTCAGTAAGAAACCACGTCTGAGCCAGCTGATGCACATAGTCATAGAGCTTATCCTGATTTCAGTGGCGTGAGGTGGCTTAATTCACAAACCCTGCTTCTGGAAAGTATGCCTGTCTACAGCAGAGCTATTACCCACAATCCACCTCTCTTTTTTATGCCAAGTGCCAAAAAGGGAGTCAGTGGGTCGCAGTTTTAGAGTCTTTGTTCTGACTCAGCCAGAGATTAAACCCCAGACTTGTCAGGTCATGGGGGACGCTCCAAGTCCAGAGCCACTGAAGAAGCTCTGCCCAGGTAAGATTCTGCCCAAATCCTCCCAATGCTCTGGACACGAGCCCACCTCCACTGACCCGACCCACTTTCAGCCCACAGGATCAAAGCTGGATGAACAGAAGGTCAGAGGATTGAAGAATTTGACAAGACACAGAATCCTCCTGTTCTGTCTGCAAGAGCTTGCACGCTACCTTTAGGAATGACAACTTTCCCTTTCCTCTCTCTCCTTCTCTGTCTAAATCCCCCCTTTGTTTCTCCCCCTCTCACATCGCTCTCTCCACCTCTCTCTCCATCTATCACTCTCCCCCTTTCTCTCCCCATCTGTCTTTTTTTCAGTTTTTTTCATCCATCTTCTCTTCTGCAGTTTCCTTGACGCCCACCAGCTTTCATCTCATTCCATTCCATCTGCTTGGCCAATCCTGACAGGGCGTCCGTGCCCGTGAGTTGCGGCGAGTGTTGGGAAATGTGCTTAAACAATGCGATGGCATGCGGAGCGCCTGTCAGGGTGCGTGCTCCACTCGCTTGTCTCGGCTGCACTCCGGTTTAATCATCGCAGCTGCCGATCTGATGCACTGTAATGTGCCCATAAAGGAAAGGCAAGAACCTCCTGCAGACTCGCGAGTCTTTGTGTGGAAAATGGGGCAGAGGAAAGCGTGCCCACACACACACACACACACACGCACACACACACACACACAGACACACACACACACACATGCACGCGCGCACACACACACACACACACACACACACACACACACACACACACACACACACACACACATACACACACACACACAAATTTGGGGCTTTGCCTCTCCAGCGAGCGCAATCAAAGCTCTTCACGCTCTTCGGCAGCAGCTCAGAGCCGTATCTAAAGCTGTGAGCTGTATGTGAGGTATTAAAAAACCCATCTCACTGAGTAATTGTCTGGACTCTGTGGGAACCCAGGGGAGCCATTTTCTGCGTGTGCGCCTAATTGCATTTACGAAACACGCGCAGGAAATGCTGGGGCAGGTCCTCGCTCCGCAAGCAGCAAAACCCCAAAAGGGGCGCAGAGCCTCATTATGTCTGTTCCAAAGGAATGCAGCATCCTGAAGCACTGACCGAAAACGGAGCGAGGTGCGTGATTTTTACAAGATGAGAGAAAGAGAAAAGATGCACAGATTCACGCATTAGGGATAAGGAGAGAGAGAGAGAGAGAGAGAGAGAGACAGAGAAAGAGGGAGAGGGAGAGAGAGACAGAGAGAGAGAGAGAGAGAGAGAGAGAGAGACAGAGAAAGAGGGAGAGGGAGAGAGAGAGAGAGAGAGAGAGAGAGAGAGAGGGAGAGACAGACAGAGATCAAAGGAGAGACAGAAAAATAGAAAAACAAACACAAAGAGACTGACACCAAAGCACTTCACTCAACGCTGAAATATTTCAGTCCTCCTTCAAGTGTCTTTTTTTTAAAAGAGGTATTGCACTTAAATGTTTCTTTCTTCAGTTGTTGCTGTTTATCCTGAATGTATCCTGCTGTTTCACCTGAATCTGAAGAGCTGAAGAGTTAAATCAGAAAGACACTCCCTCAGCACTTACTGCGGGAGGGATGGCGGCGGACACATGAACATCATGTGGACATCATACAGATTCCCACTCAATGGTGTGTTCTTACTCCGCACTCCAACTCCTGAATGTCCTGTACCAGTGTATCATGGGAACTGTAGTCTTTTAGGCTGCCATCAGGAATCCAAGTCTGCCCAGAAACTGGGTCTGACTGGTTTTTGCCTTTGCTTTTTGAGCTCTTGTAACCCAGGTTGTCCCAGTCAAGGGTCGAAACCACAGGATAGCGAGAGGAAGTGCAAGACCCCACCGGGATTGGACGGTTCAGTGACATATCAGTCGCCGGGCCTGATGGGACATCCAGCTGTCAGAGCGGAGGTGCCGGAGGTTCCCGTGGAGATGAGAGACCACCAAAGCCTGCATGTCCGCTGCTGTTCACTTCAACCAGAGCAGAGCTTTCAGGTCTCATCAACATGACGGACATTTACCCAGCCCAAAAAAACATCCCTCCCTCTGATCGCTGCAGCAAAACGTAAGCTCTGACACCACCTTTCTTCTGTAGCAGGGTGTGTCCTCGTGAAAATGAATGCTTTATGTTAAAGTGTTGCATTAATTTTTATATATATACATTTTTATATACAAGTACATGTATATAATTAAGATTACATATCAGAAAGATAATAATTACACTTAAATTAAATTGTACAAAAAAGAGCATAAAAGAGTACAAAGTAAAACACTTTTGAAACACAGAGTACTCTGAACCAGAGCTTTAATTTCAATATGGGTGTTAAATATGAGTGTTGTGGTACTTCGGTCCTCACACAGTGGAGGAAATGAGGAGAGGTTTCTCCGTGTGGTTCGCTCTGAGGCTGTGCATCTACAGCATCCAGAAACAGTCCCTCCCCAGCCACCGGCCACTCCAGTAATTATTTTCCTCTGCAGCAGAAACACAGTGCAGCCTCCCTCTGCTGCCATAATCCATTTCCCTGCCTGCCGTTGTCCTCACAATGAATATTTGATACGGCTCACACACACAAAAGAGCACTGTGCGTGCTGCCCTGTGAGGCTGGCACGGGAAGTGCGCTGTGTGGGGCAGCACTGAGAGGACTACCCCTGTGTGTGTGTGCGTGTGTGTGTGTGTGTGTGTGTGTGTG
The DNA here is from genome assembly GCF_013368585.1 of Megalops cyprinoides. Taxonomy (NCBI): domain Eukaryota; kingdom Metazoa; phylum Chordata; class Actinopteri; order Elopiformes; family Megalopidae; genus Megalops; species Megalops cyprinoides. The sequence goes on from NC_050583.1 coordinate 48,755,585, forward strand.
TGCGTGTGTGTGTGCGTGTGTGTGCGTGTGTGTGTGTGTGTGTGTGTGTGTGTGCGTGTGTGTGTGCGTGTGTGTGCGTGTGTGTGCGTGTGTGTGTGTGTGTGTGTGTGTGTGTGCGTGTGTGTGCGTGTGCGTGTGTGTGTGTGTGTGTGTGCGTGTGTGTGCGTGCGTGCGTGTGCGTGTGTGCGTGCGCGTGTGTGTGTGCGTGTGTGTGTGTGTGTGTGTGTGTGTGCGTGTGTGTGTGTGTGTGTGTGTGTGTGTGCGTGTGTGTGTGTGCGTGTGTGTGTGTGTGTGTGTGTGTGTGCGTGTGTGGATCTTTGCGTTTCCTGTCCAGCAGCAGCAGGCTCGCACAAGCTCCACCTGAGAGACCCCTGGGTGGGACTGTACCGACCCCCCAGTCACAGATAAGCAGATTTACAGCTTCAGAGGCTGAGTCTGCACCCTCCGCCCCCCAAATCCCACCCCACCCCACCCCTGTGCGACCCCCAAATGAGCTTAGCTTGCATGCTGGTACCAAGCGAGCAGAAACAGCCAACAAACAAAGCTACACTGTACACCACAGTGCAGTCATAAGGTACACACACTTCATCAAAGCCACGTGACATAGGCCAGTCCTGCCAGCAGTCAGAGGTGGAGAGGGGGGCGTATGGGAGCGAGGCTGTCAGGAGCATTACATTAGCAGCTATCTCTGAGAGCAGACCTGGCTCATTCACACGCAGCAAAGAACGCTGGGGATGAATCCATTCTGTAACACCGCTGTCCTTTTCCAGAGCGTAGCTGCTAAATGCAGGGAGTGGGGATGGTGAAGGGGTGGATTTCCTGGTGATTGGGGTTGGGTGGGGTGGGGAGGGGGTGGGCTAATATAAATTCGGAGCACCCGTCCAGCCATCACACACTAAACCCGGGTGTTGGCCTCTATTTTACAAATAACTAACGATATTAATATCAATAATAAAATCAGTGGCATGGACCATCACAAGAACACCACAAGACCCCTGATTGGATCAGTGCTGCAGGCAGGTGTTTATAACCTGTGACATCCAAGTTACTGCAGTAATAACCATTAATCTGTAATCAATTCATTGGGTTCATTTGGAATGTGGAATGAAATCTCCTGGTCCAGCTGACGCAACAAAGGAGTCCTGACACCCCCCAACACCAGCGGACCCCACCCCCCATGGCCCTCAATCATTCACACACTGAGTGCTGTGCATGATTTACAGGTGTAATATCATTAAAGACTGCTACTGACAGAGAGAGAGAGAGAGAGAGAGAGAATGCTGGCTGGAGAGAGAGGGAGAGAGGGGGGGGGGAGAGAGAGAGGAAGAGAGAGAGGGGGAGAGAGAGTGGGGGAGCGGGAGAGAGAGAGAGCAAGAGGGGGAGAGAGAGAAGAGGGGAGAGAAGGAGAGAAAGAGAGAGAGAGAGGGTATATCTATGTATATCTTTATTGTTGCTATTATTTTTCTTATTTATGTTGCATTTCTTGTTTTTCTTTTTCCCCTCTAATTACCACACTGCTTCTCTCCCAGAATGCTGAGTATTTTGTTTATCTTATATTTCCCATGTGAGACCCTCCTTTGGCAAAGCTGCAGATTGTGAAGCTGTGCCAATGAAGTACCCTTTTGATCTTGAATCTTAGAAGAGAGATACGTGTGTGTGTATGTGTTTGTGTGAGCGCGCGCATGTATTTGTGTGTGTGTGTGCGTGTGTGTGTGTGTGTGTGTGTGTGTGTGTGTGTGGGGTACATGAACAGGCCTACCTGCATTCTGCACTGTGTTTAGGTAGCTGTCATCATCGATGACCTGTGGAGACAGCAAAGCAGAGAGTATCAGACACCCGTTACTAAAGCCTTCATGACAGAGATACGCTTCAGGACAAAGTATGTCCCACTGGACCACTGTACACCTGTTCCCTTCAATAATGCATCTGCACCTGTTTATACTACAGAGAAGTGATCTGATCCAGTGTTGAACAAATAGATTTCCTCCTAAGCCTTCTCATGCTGAGTGCCCTATTCAGGCACCCCCCCGCCCCCCTCCACCTGTGAGGACTCAGATCACTGGCCTTCACCAAGAACCCTGTGGTGTCACCAGACTGACTGTCTGCTCTAAACCCCATCACCATGGAAACAGTTTACTGAAGGTAAACAGGGGTATTCTAACAGAAACACCCAACAGACTGGCATGTTTAAGCAAAGGATTGTTGCTGTGGGAAATTATTGCACTGCAGTGTTCACACACCGAAATCTAGGTCCAACAAACACGGACCTAAAATCCTGAAGGCTCTTATATGTTAGCAGAAAAGATTTCACAGGCACTGCGGAGGGTTCTCTGACATCGAGAGGAAGCAGGTGTTGGGCCAATAGCCACCCGTTAGCCCAGGCAGCGGGGGAAATGTCACAGAGTCCCTTAATTAATAAGACATGAATTACTCTCAGGAAATCATGATGCTAATTCTATTACACATAAATAACGACCTTAAACAGAGACCCTGTTTACCGGAGCTGAAACCGCCAGCGGCCCCGGCACACGGCGGTCAGCAGATTCTCTAATTGCGGCTGTCAATCTTGCTCCGCGGCACCAGCTGCAGCCAGCGGCCGAGGGGCCCGGAGCCCAGCTGTCTGAAACAGGAACCTGACATCTGGGTGGGCCCAGCCAGAACGCTGCTGTTTCTACCACGCGGAGCAATCTGCATTTCCTTGTAGGAAGCTGGTGGTTTGCATCACAACACCTGAGCCTCTGACCGTCTCCAAACAGTTTGCTGAAGACGCTCTGGAGACACGTCGCCACTGGATTGCCACAAACAATAACTCAGAGTCATGCTTACTGTTCTCTGCTTATAATCTTGCATGGCCCATTACAGAAACATGTATTATTTTTTATCTGCATGGCAGAATTGCATGGAATGCACATTGCTTTTTTCGGACAGGACCTGAATTAACACTCCGCTGTTGCATTTGGTTGCGTCTTTGCATTTTTGCATGAAAGCTGACCATCACTTTTCAAAAGCATCAGACTGATTTTTTTTCCTCCGGAGTGTTTTGTGTTGTAGTGCACACAGGACCGACACCACAAAACGCCTCCTGCTTTTTCCTCAGCTGAATAAAGTTGGCCACTGCACAGCCTGACCCAGCCCGCTCACAGAGGGATCGAGTGCTGAGCATGGGGAAAAATCTGGAGCAAGTTTAGCTCACAGCAGAGCGGAAATGGGTGTCTGTGAAATGGACGGCTAGCTTCTCTTGATGAGAAACATTCTATTCTATCCTCCAAAGCGCTGAAACTGAAAACATTGATTCTCAATAGATTTGAGAAAACACTGCGACAATAAAAAGGTAACAATGTAAAAATAAATAAAACATAACAAATCTGCTATATCATCTTTATAAAAATCATACTTACCGTCCATCTCTATCTGTCTATCTATAATCCGTTATATATAACAACAAATAAATCATACGTAACTCATAGTAACGTGTTAATCTAACAGTCATGAAATTTAAAAAGCAGCTTAAAGGAAGCCGTTAGGTTGTTTTTCCGTAACAATAAAAGGCACATTGATACAGACACGATACGTGGAGCTGTCTGTAGGTCTGGTTGCTGTTGCCATTGTTACCAGGAAATGCAGCTTCCGTGCAATATCTCTGCACGCGCTGGCCGCGAGAGCAGTGCGATAATTTACACGATCGCGAGCGGAGATTCATCGTAAGTGAACGGTGACAGTGGCGCGCGAGCGCCTTATTAATTTCTTCTCGTGGCGTCGCCGCCTCGCCAGATGTTCACGCGCAGAGGATGTGTTTGATGGGAGTGAGGCATGGGGAGCAATTAAGAAATATGAACACCTTACTGCCTAATGTCAGGATCGTGTTTTAAATTCTGTCACACTGCTCTGTCACTCCACTGATCGATGGAAATCGTTGAATTTCTTAGTTGATTTATAATGGTATAACATGTCGAATTTTAAAGGAGCGCAACGAAATGCTGATTTTTTCCATAATATGAAAGACAATTAAGCTCCCTGTGAACAAGGGGTTAGGTTCACAACACAATGTAAGAAAAAGAACCCTTACGTTAAAATCAATAATTCTTTCAAGTGCATGTATTATACTGATGTAATATACACAGTGTCCAGTGTGATAGTAAACTAATAAAAAATATCTGAAATATTTATCATGCTTGCGTTTAAGAAGTCAAAACAAATTACAGCAAGCACGTTTCATAATATTTATAGTCTACTGAATCCCGAAATATCACTCAAGCTTTTTGAAACAATTCGCAATTGGGTGTTCAAAAATTACAGCTCCAGAGATAAGCGGAATGAAAGGAAAATGCTTAGTATTGTCCTCTTCATCACCTTCATCACCCCCTCCATCAAAGCCATGAGCTCCGAAGAAAGGAAATTTGGGGTGGGCTTCTCTTATCCACCCAATTTTCCCGTTCTCCGTTTTCGCTGCAGGCCTTTAAAAACGCTTATCGTCGTTACACGATTAAAATACACCTAACATAGTTACACATGAGTTCAGCTGCATAATAAACTTCATATTATCGCGGTGGTGGTATCTGCACCGGCTACTGGCTGACATGTTCCTGCATTTATTGCTTTACTGCAAGGTGTCACGCGAGCCGATTATTCCCTTGTGAAAGGTGTGTGCTCGAATCCATTTCACCCTTCGGGTCTCTGCCTGTGTTTTTCCGCGTGTGCGCTCAATCAAACAATGCCGCCCAGCTAATAAAATAATGCGGCAGAACGAATTAGGTTTGATGGAATAACGCTCACACTAATTTATCGGGTATAATGCAAGCAAGTAAAAAAAAAAAAAAACACGCAGATCAAAAGCATTGGTCCAAATCATTTGCGAGGGTTGACATCTTTAGCGTATGTCTGAAAGGATGATCTATAAATAACATGCACCGATTTATAGAATATGTGGAAATTCCACACACCTTTCCAGCGCTGTATCAACAAATGAAGCATCATGACATACCTCTGCAAGAGCATGTAGCCAGCAGCAACATGCAATAATGAAAGTCAGTATTTCTTTCACTGATAAATCCATCCTGTTGTACAGTATCTGTCATTGCCCGGGTTTCCAGCAGTGGAGCAAGCAGACTTCACCCATCGCTCTGCAAACTCCGCGTGAGGATCTGCCCGGGAGCGTTGGAGTGCAGATGATCGGAGAAACGCAAACGGCTGGTACCAAGGACAGCGCCCGCTCCCCCCCTCCGGCTTTCCGCGTCCAGGGCGGATGCGAACAATACCGAGACGCGTCTGTGTTCCGTTCTTTAAATCGGGTGATATGCAAGACTCCAATATGTCATTTAAAGAAACGGTCCACCCTTCAGCTCTGCCGCACGTCTAAATGCGATCCGCTTATTTGTGGGGAAGTGTCACAGAAGCAGCACGCCCCTTTTTAACGGCCGACGCGTCGCAGTTTGTTTGCCTTGACACCGCACATGCGAGGAACACTCCCGGAGCAAACGTCAATCCAACGGCACTGCACCAGGCGACAGTACCACCGTATCCACGGTACAAAGAGCCGTGAGAACCCGGGGAACGGGATGGTGTTAAATCACAACTCAATTATTTATTAAATGCGCGAGAGTAATTAGTCCAACCGCGTATTGCAGGCAATGAAAAAGATTGGGTTATATTTTTTCTTACACATTCGTACCCGTCAGTAGGCACAGAGAGCATAGTAATGAACCATTTTAGGGTTATGCGCTCGTTGTCCCACCCCTGCTATTGGAACATGAATCACAGACGAGCGCGCGTATGAATGGTGTAGGCATGTGGTTCACCTGCGCATCTCATCGAGAAGAGAGATTTGACCTGTTTTTACGCTATATGTGACATCTGCTGTCAACAATGAATGTGGGACACATTTAAACTTAAATAGGTCTACCACTTCCCCCCATAAGTGAGGCACACCACGTTAATGTTTCTTCAAAAAAAAAAATTGATTTTGGGAGGTTTTTGAAGTCTGTGTTTCTGATTAGAGTGTGAGCATCTTCTTTGTTGTAATCTTTTCTTGGCATCACAATTCAGGCAAGGTGCAGATTCATGTCTTGTTTTTTATTTCAGGGAAGTTGTGAACTGTGATTTCTGCTCATGCAGGTTGATGATAAGATTCAGGACTGCCTTGCCCATCCTGCTAAGGAGAACATTGTGATGTTGTTTTTAAACTCGGACGGGTCGGCGTGGAAAAACTCTGGATTTTGTCTGTAAAGACAGCAAGACACACTGTCAGTAAACAGAACCTTTCAAACCCACACCCTCATGTACGTAGAGGAGAGGAGTCATCAGTGTTTTCTGGTCTTTGTGTATAGCCGTTAGCCTTACCAATGAGGCCATGTATGCGGTACTACTAAAAATACTTACCTTAATCAGCTTGGGAGGTCAGGGATATGCTGGACTCCTTTCCTGTTTGGAATTACGGCTGATGATTTGTCTATCTTTCTAATAGGTAATTAGGTAATCATTGGTGAGTTTTTTGGGGTGGGGGAGGGGGTATTTTTAATGTTGTATGAAAGTAGAGTACAGTCAAAGTATATTGGGCTGAGTAATTCTCATGGACCCAGTAATAAGGAAATTGCATGCCACAGAAGCTTGCAGATATTTTTCAAAACTCAGATATTTAAAAATCAAAGTAAGGAATGCAATTTGTGACATTCCTTTTTGAACCACATCTTTGCTCAGTAAATGAAAACTGGAAATGCAACATAACATTTTCATGTCGAGCTGTCAGCTGTTGAGCATCTTGGAGTGTTTGCAGTTGTTATGTGTGTAGAAAGTGTCCTTGTTTAAAAATCAATTTTAGAATTAAGCTAAACCTTGGGAAGACTGATGAGGACAAATGCTTTTATACTTTCACGGTTATTCTAGATTTTCTGGTAGACCTGTTGACCTTTAAGATTCAACACAATACAATACAAATCAGATTTATGTAGCACCTTTAGACCCTGTTGTATTGCAGGTGACTTTACAAATAGAGTACACATGTACACAGAATCTGCATCTCTGACTGACTTTGGCAAGGAGTTCCACCTGAATGAGATCCACAAAATGATAGATCCATTACCCATGGTCTCCTGGTGGATTCTGGGGAGGCTAAACAGACCAGTGTCCTGTGTCCTCTGGTTATGAGCTGAGGTGTGATGCATGACTACAGACAGATAGGATGGGACTAGGCCATGAATGGCTTCAAATAATGCAAAAAGAGTCTTTAAATCAATTCAGCTGGTGTTACATGGGGAAGAAAAACTATAGCTTGCTTAAAGAAGGTTTAGACAGACCTCCAAGCATCGAGTTACAAAGATCAAGAATTGAGAAAAGAAAAGCTTGGATGAGAGAGGTGAGGGAGCTCTTATTAAGCCAGGTTCTTATTTTTAAAAGGTTTTCTGAGAGGGCACAAAGTGTATTTTCAGTACATTCAGAGCTGCAACACTGTAAGATCCAGCACTACAAAAGCCAGGCACACAAGAGCATCAGGTCATGTCTGCATGTGAAGATGCCAGCTGTACATGTGGGCGACCTGAGAAAAATCAAACAGCAGGAGAAAACGCAGGGTGCCTTGGAAACGACCTTTTACACCGCTGAAGGGCAGACATAACACAAATATCGCCCCCACGCAGGAAAACTTACTGTCGGTTTGTTTCATGAGTTGCACCTCGCCAGACTGAATATCAACTAGTTTCTGCAGAGTATAAATCTTATTCTATCCGAAGAGATCCTCAAAACATACACCATTGTTCCAAAGACAGGGGTTTATTACTTAAATTAACTGGGGAACTGCGGAAACCTTAAAGATTCCTGTTCTAGCACCACTTCACTGGTTATCAGTGAAATATCAGTTTGATTTGAACTTGTAAGGCTTTCAATGTGCTTGTACCTGCGTACTTGCAAGATCTACAAATCCCTTACAGCCTTGCCTAGATTACTTTTCTCACAAGAGACTGGCTTTGTGGTGTTTCTCAAGGTAGTAAAGAAAATAAATAAATCTGTTGGTAGGACTTTCTCTCACAGGTCACCTCTTCTATGGAGTTGCTGTCAAAATATTGTTGAGGACCCACATTTTCAAACTGAATACGTCATTTAAAATGTAGATTAAAACCCTTTTATGTCTTCGTAGCAGATAGTAACTCCTGGCTATAGAAAATTTCTGGTGCTCAGATCTGTCCTTCCTGTTGCCTCATTGCTACTGGGACTGTCCTGTGTTTTTAGTTTTAGTTCCTGCTCCTTCTCGACTATGGGCTCTAACCTTACTGCACACCTCCTTTTTTATGCTGTCAGAGTTTATCTTTCGCTAAAGATAAAGCCGACAGGCTGCATAGTGTATTGTTACTGACTGTGGTATCAAACAACCAAAATAATGTGTTTGGATTGAGTCCATTGCTTGACGTGTGTTAAAATGTGTTGGTAGACTGATGAATGCATTATTTGGTTTTACTTTCTGTTCCAATTACACTGTCTGTCTAATGAGCAGACACCCATATCTATGCTGAGTTGCGTACACTTCTTAAAAAAAAAGTACATTATGCTTTCATACATGGATATTATGCATAGCAACTGAGGCTGAATATCTAGCTAGTACCCCACATGGATTCAAACTGGCAACCCCCTGGTCACAAGCCCAATCCCCTAATCTCTGAATCACATTTGCACTGAATAGAATCTGCTAGACCACTGCGTCTTCATGTGGTAAATCTTTCTCTGCTGTGTTGCACTGTGCTGCCAGTAGCAATGTAGGCCGAACTCCTCTGGGTCTAACTGTAATACACAGGGGGAGACCAGGCAGCAAGCAGCAGGAGGTTGTTCAGAACTTCAGTGGATTGGGAGGAAAGCTGGATGTATCCTTAGTGGTGAAGCCTGAAAAGACTCAACCAAACAAGCAGACAATAATACAAGCAGATGACCACTGTACTGTGTGAATTCTCATCACAAAAGTTCATTTTGTGATGACCCCCTCTATATTGTTGCTGCTAACCTTCTCTCCATCCAGTCCTTTTGTTTAAAAATAGTAAAGAGGTGCTCGTTGTGTGTGTGTTTGTGTTTTGGTATATTTTCAATTCTTTCAGGGTGTCAGAGGTCATGCTGCACTTGAAAAAAAAAATGGCTGCCATCTACCACCCAGGTAGCTGTTATATGCAGGTGTTGGTTCAGGTGAATCTATAGACCAGCTGCAGCATCTGTTCCGCTAATTAGTCAGCTGAGTGCATAGTTATCCCCACTGCTGTGCAAGCAGATTTGGGGATTGTGATGCTAATGATTTTAGCTGAAAATGGAAACCGAGCGCATGAGTGTTCGTGGGTGTACTTCTTCCGCAGTTTTGCAAAGCACTCGTGTTCATAGCTAAGCTGTTTAATTATCTCTCTTCCAAATATTTGATCTCCCTTTAAGGTACCGCTGGAGCGGATGCTAATTTAACCAGCGAGTCACCGCTGCGGGCGGGCATGCCGGGGAACGGTGTAGCCGGCGGGGGGGAAACAAACAGCGGCAGGCAACTGCTGCAAACTCAGGCGAGGATGTGGGACAAAGGGAGGCGAAGAGGGGCGGAAGATTCTGGAAGGGAGCAGGGCCGTCTGGAAGGTGTGCTCCTTGGGGTCGTTGCCCCCCTGTTCCCTCCCACCACATGCAGGTAAGTTAGGTGATTCGAGATCTGGTTAATTACTGTTTCCCATTTCCTCAGTGAACGCGCTTAATCGGGAGAAGAGCGCTGCTGACCCAGTTACTCCACCGTTTTGGGAAACAGCACTGCGGGTCCAGGGTGTTCCTCTGAATCTGCAGAGGGATGCTTGCAGAGGGACTCCGCCCCCCCCAGGACACTCAGGGAAGGCACCGAGGGTGCTCTGTCACCAGCACGCCAACGGCAACAACATCCCCAGCATCCCCATCATCTATCGCCCTCAGATAAGACTGTGTATGCTTGCAAAGAGAGGCGTACAGGCACTGCTTCACCAGCCTAACTTTATTCACATTTGTGCCAGATACAGATGCCTACTCTAAAACACAACAGCGTGTTTTGCCCCATGAGAAACTGCAGATGTGAGGAACAGCTCTGGGCTCCTTTGGGTTATGAGTGGGACTTCAGTCCTTAACTTTTGATCTCCCCTGTATCACAGTTGATGACGACCCACTCTCAAACACAGGACAACCCAAAGGTATGCAGCGATGCAATTGTCAAAAGGCTGATACTGCTGATGCTGCCTGCATCTCTCAGTTTCAGCAAGACTATGTAAAGGGAAAACAGGATATTGATTATTGGGCAGGTGGATATTGATTACCGATGCACATGTAGAAGTTATAATTCCAACGCAATAATGAGAGTTTTACTTTCCCCCCAGTCTCCACTCTACCAACTGCATTGGAGAAACACTTTTCTCTCCCCCTTCTCTAGTCATGTGAAGCTTGGGTAGTGACAGATAGTGTGGAGAGACCCTGACCCCCACCAAACACACAGCACGTCTGTGTGTCTGTGTGTCTGTGTGTGCATGTATATGTGTGTATGTGTGAGCACTTATGCCTGTGTATTTGTGCATGTGCTTGCTTATGTGTTGTGAGTGCGCTTGTGTGTATGTGAGTGTATATGTATATATGTATGGGTATGCTTGTGAATGTGTGTGTGTGTGTGTGTGTGTGTGTGTGTGTGTGTGTGCGCACACGCATGTGGTGCTTCTGTTGCCTGGGAAACAGATGAGGTAAAAACACATTCAAACACAGCACACTTCACCCTGCGTTGCAACCACCCACTTCTGAGAGATGGGACGAGGAAAGTAATCGGGGGGAGGGTCGTTAGCACAGGCCGTCTCAATAATCCCCCAACTCCCCAAAGCAACACCACCCCCCCACCCCCCCCACCCCCCCGGGCTGTGTCTGAAGCGTCGGTGGCCTCCTGGTGGCAAACCTACTTCCTGAAGCAGCTGGGGAGAGGCACCAGCCCCATTCAATCTGCCTTCTACCCCCAAGGGAGCCCCCCCCACCCATTCACCACACCACCCCACCCACTCACCACCAAACCCAGCCGGCCAATCCTCCAGCAGATGGTTGGTATGGAAACGGCTGAGCCAAACACAGGAAAATATCACTGTTTTTTTTTTCTTTTCTTCCTCCCTCTCCTCTCTCCTCTCTCCAGCTCATTACATCCTATAAACTGCAGCCCCTGGCGGGCTGGTGCTTCGCCTCCTCAATTGCGGCGATACTAGCAGTAGTAGTGGTCGCCATGGAAACGGCAGCATTGATTATGGCGACTATTGTTATTATGTTTTCCGTGGTGCGCGTGCGGCTGAAGGGTCACAGGCATGGGCCGCTGACAGTGTTTAAGCACATTCAGAGCAACCTGTCCCAGAAGGACAATCCAAAGAAAAAAAAAAAAAAAAACCCAAACCACTTTCCTGCCATTCGTAAAACCCACTAGCCCTAAAAGCTAGCCCCTCCCATTTTTCCTTTGTCCGTTTTTGAGGTGTTGATTAAAGAGGTGCAGCCGTGGTTTGACCTATTTTGTGCCTCTCTTTTCGGTGACGAGACGCAGGAGCGTAACACTCTGGAGGAGAGGTGTGCTGCGTCTACAGTGAGGTGCAGACGCGCTACGGAAACACACAATCCATGGATAGACAGATGGCCGGGACCTCAGTCAAGCGCAGCTGATCTCAGGCACAATTCTGATGTGAGGTTTGTTACTGATAACCCTGTGAAGAAGATATGAGTGTTCCTTTAAGGACAATCCTTTCCCATCAGCCTCAGCTTAGAGCACCTGCAAAGCCCCTTTGATTTTAAGCCTGCTGTCTGATGTGATGATGTGGATGGTTTGTCTGGAAGCAGAGCAGGCTAAAGCCAACCAGTGGAGAAACCGACAGACTGAACTATACAGACAGCATGAAAAAGGTCACCTCACTGAGGAGTAGTGATTTACAGTAGAAACGTACACTGACTGTATGTGTCTATACAGCCATAAAAAGGAAAGACAACCCAAGATGCAACCAATTGATGAACTGGTTATTTAGACTAACAAAATATTATTTCAACCAAGCATGACAGGGACAGGTATGACCTAGTGTAACTGTTTGGGAGTTACCCAATCACAGATGCAGTGTTCCACAGGTATTTTTTGATAAATGACATAGATACCAGGGGTGTTGCCTCAAATTGAGATTTCTGGAGGATTTGAGACATGTGGATCCAGCTATCACACAGCAAATTAAGGTGTAGGAATCTACCTGTGTGGTTTTACATTGGTCAAGTCTCTCACAGGATCTTTGAGATTCTGCATGACATGTTGGGAAATGGAGTCCAATGCCAAAACCACACCCTGTTGCATACCTCCTGTACTTTCTGAGCAATGAGTAGGCAGAGGGCTAGAAAGTAAACACCACAGGCAACAGGCAAACTAGCTCTCCCCATAAAGGCATTGCTCTCAGATTTCCCATCAGCCCCTGCTTCTCTCCTGTCCAACCCAAGCAGGCCCTGCTGGACTCTTTATTGTGCAACAATGCAGACTCCACACTCTGCCCTGAACAAGCAAAGGTCAGAGGGCATATCTGTGGATCTTACATTACATTACATTACATGACATTATTGTCATTTAGCAGACGCTCTTATCCAGACCAGCTTACATAGGTTAAAAGCTTATATGTCACTTATTTATACAGCTGGATATTTACTGAGGCAATTGTGGGTTAAGTACCTTGCCTAAGTATACAGCAGCAGTGCTCCAGTAGGGAATCAGTCCTGCAACCTTTCACTTATGGGCCCTGCTCCTTACCACCACTCCACCCTGCGTCTCTCCAGTCGGGTATTGATGCCACCTGGAGGAGGACGGAGTGCACAAGGTGAACCCCTTGATAACAGGCAGGGTGCTGTGTTTGCAGCTGCCATCAGTGAGGCTGCAAGGTGTCTCCACAAAGCCAGTCCCGCTGTCTCACCAACACCTACCGTGTGTCAGATGGTAATTACCTCCTTCCCCACAACAAAAAAAAAAACAGACCAAGGCCACATGGAAGAACATAGTTGTTGAGGTTTGTCTTTTTCTGACTCCTGTAGGCAAATGGAGTAAGCAGAAGAAGCGAATATAAAGTGTGCTCAACGTGATTAAAAGAAAAAAATGAAACCCTAAATCGAATCTAATCCTGTGCTTTCCTCAAATCACAATTTATCTTTTCTTCCACATCCTTTTCATGAGAGATGAGAGAAATCTGTAAAAAAAAAAAAATTACTTGCTGTGCATTGCTTCTGCACAGCCTGAGACGAGCCATAATGAGAAGCAGCGAAGAATCCCTTATCGTCTGCTCAAGCCCCCCCCACAACCCCGCACCCCCGGAGCCACTCTGACGATGCTGAGATAATGTTTGAAGCGTGTCGTGCTGCTGATGAGGCAGACAGTCCAATCAAGGCGAGGAAGGCCTCGTGTGTCACCACCAATAGGAACACTTCCCTCCAGAGCTTGTTCCTTCACAGGATGCTTGATTAGTCTGATTTGGGGGATGGTGGAGGAGGGGTGGGGGGGCACACTCACAGATGTGATACTGACTGTAAAGGAAGTGAGAGTTATGAGAAATAAATGAATTATCAAAGCAGATAGCGCACCCGAGAGAGGAGAGAGAGAGGGGGGGGGGAGAGAGAGAAAGACAGAGAGAGAGAGAGAGATGACTGAGTGATAGCTTCCTCCAGGGTGCAAATGGGAATTCTGGGAGTTTGGCGCAGGCCTGGAGATGGAGGGATAACCCACAGCTCATTAGCACTCAGCCTTTCCCTGGAGCAGAATCGTTTCCCTGGTAAACGGGACGACGCCTTCTCACCCCGCTGCATTTTAACTGCTGCTGCTGCCTCGTTCGTCTCCTTTTAACTCCTCGAGCTTCGCGGGGGTAGCGCCCTGAAACTGCAGGCTGGCTGCCACAGGGGGGGCGCCCGATTGCCTGACAGTGAGGTGGTCTAGACGGGTTGCATAAACAGACATTTTGAGGACGAACCGAATGGCTTGGATGCCTGTCAAAGGACCTCTAAAACCCCTTTGTTTTTGGGAAGCCCAGGCATTGTGTTGAGGCTCTTGATGAGGGACGCAGCGAGGGGTTCTTAAGCTAATTACTGAGGGACTTCCGGTGCTGGATCACATGGCTTGCCAACAGACCCACTGTCAGACTCTGTTGAGGGTCACTCTTGGCTAATAATGACATATGCACATGAAGTGCATTTATAATTAAATCTTTAAAGATACTGATTAAAAGCAAAAAAAATAATGGGAAAGTGCGTATCTGCTTCTAGAGGGTTATCTTCCCAGTATGCATAATAATTACACACTAGTGTATAACGTACTAGTGTAACGATACATCATTAAAAACAGTACATTACATTACTGTCCTTTAGCAGATGCTCTTATCCAGATTGACTTAGATAGGTTAAAGTTAACACCTAGTTAAAGCCTTTATTAGAAGGCTGTCAATGATGTGGTTAACCCTTTTTCGTCCCATAGACAATGACATTTCCACAGAGAGCAGATCGTAGACAGATTTTAGTCGGTCCACCCTCTCAACAGAATTTCCTCTGTGAGCATCTCTTGCAAGCGGCTGTGCCCAAACTCAACCCTAACCCTAACCTTGACCCTAATCCTAACCCTATCAACGCGGTCAGCTCTCTGGAGTCCACCCTCAATGAACAGATTTCCAAGATTTCACTCTAATTTAAATTAACAAGCAATTAGACAGCAGGAGTCCCACAGGGGCATATGCCTCCCTGTGGCGAGGGAGAGCTATCTGGCTGAGTAACTAAGAAATGCATGAGATTTAACTTTAATCCTTTCACACTTTAATAACCCAGATCCTTAAAGAACCAAAAGCTACTCTTTTACATGCATCAGAACTCCAGCATACTGTTATGGGCCCAGGGCTCCTTGAGTTTAGGCAATCACCTGTTCTCTTCCTATCCGCTGTCATTATTGTGTATTATTATAAATCTTCTATAATTTAATTGTAAAGAATTGTTGTGAATTAGACTTGATTAATAAATTGATTGATTGATCTGAAATCTGTTTTCCAGTATTGTTTAATGAGCTCTGTATATATCTATTCCGAGGTGCTGATGTCCCACACCACAAAGGGAAGGTAACAACATGTTATTGCAAACGTGATAAATCATAACCAAGCATATTTCATACATGCACATGCCACTTTTTCATGCATTGTGTTACCAATAGGAAGTGGAAAATGATAGGCCCACCCTCACCTTATTTTTCTTAAAATTTGGCCCCCACAGAAATGCACCCGGGTAGACCTGATGAACCGTAACATCACACATATGGTGCACACTGAGTTCTGGAGCCCGTGTGGTGCAGACACCCTGCTGCAATCCAATGAGATCAGACTGTCACAACAGGACGCAAACATTTTTAATTAGCCCTGGAGTCTGCTAAGGAAACATCTCAGACAAAGCCAGACAAAGACAAAGACAAAGACACACACACACACACACACACACATACACACAGGACTAAAGCTAAGACCATCTTTCTCTGGTGCAGAGGAGCTGATTCATGCATTTGTAACTACCTGATTAGAGTACTGTAAAGTCCCATGGTTTTTGCTCAGGAACTCTAAATAAACATCAAACGGTTTGAAACTCTGCAGTCTGAATCCTCACCCAATCAAAATGCTGGAACCCCATTGTAACTGGTTTAGAAGACCATGCCTACAAAGTGCTGCTCGACACCTACGGAGCAAGGCTCTCGAAGGCTCCCAGCTACAGGTCCAACCTGCTGCACCGCTTACACAGGTACACTCACAGCAGCTAAACTCCTGGTGTGCCAGTTAGCTTATGGGCTGCAAAGCTCAGGATTCTGGGAAAACAGAGCTTTCAGCAGCACTGCCTGCAAACCTCTGCAGTTCCCTTCCTGAGCAGGTCTGTGACTCTGGCTCCACCCACATTTGTAAAACAAAAAAACTAGAGTCATTTATTATCCCTGCTTTTACCTGACTCTCTACTCTTCTGATAACTTCAGTCCTTTTGGTCTTTGTGCTTTTATCCAGAGCAACTCCTATGTTTCATCCTATGTTATATATAGCAATTCCTGTTTTCTCTCTCTGTCCTGTCTTTTTTAACTCATATTTCTAGGATTTATATTGTGGTTTATATAAATAAATAAATGAGTATTACTATAACTATTATGATGATGATGATTATTATTATTATTATTGTTTATTTTTGTCACAGTATGCATACTAAGCAGGAAGCTGAGCAGTTCAGGTGGGGTCCAGCTTGTGTCTCTGCCTGTGAGAAAAGCTTCCACATGAGTGTTGTCAGCTGGGACCTCTCATGGCTTCTGCCCAGCTAGTGACCAGTGCAGCGTCAGACCGGCCTCTCGTGTCCTTTCCATTACCAGCTCCTGCACAGCGATCGATCGCCACGGCGCCCAGCAGGGGGGCGGCCGACTCAGCCTGTTACATCACAGCAGGTGCCCCCCCTCTGTCTGGAACACTGCCTCCGCCAGATGGGTGCGTCTCGCAAGGTGAGAGAAGGAGACGGGGGGGGGGGGTTCTGATGTTCGTCCGTATTTATGCTGTCTTGAGTAAAGGCGGCCAGGAGTGTGAGGAGGTTTGATCCTATGTGTTCCTACCTGAGGCTACTTTGACAGTGCTGCATAACTCCTGCTCATGCTAACAAAGCCAATCTGAATCCTTTCACAGAGAGATGAGGAGGGGAGGATGGGAGAAAGACAAAAATAAGGAGATGGAAAGACAAAGAAGAAAAAAGAAAAAGAAAAGGTGGAAGTGTGGCATTATGGGTAGGAGCTGGGCTTCAAATCCAATCTGGGGCAATGTCATTGTACCCTTCTGCAAGGTGGTTAACCTGAATTACTCCAGTGAATAGCAAATACCAAGCTATATAAAATAAGAGCTGTCTGTGTTACCCTACCAAGGACGCCTGCCAGGCAAATAGACAGATTAGAGATTTAGGATTCAAATTGTGGCTCACTGGCATAACTTTACAGTGAACGGTGCAGCCAAAGCAGGGATATAAATGGAAAATGTACGTGTATACGTGATGAACAGAATTATTTATAATAATAAAGCAGCCATTGGTAGAGGAGTGCTGGCTGTGAGGCTGGATTGATTAGCCCAAGACAAAGCTATCAGCTAATGGAGCCTGCAGCACTGACAGCACGCCCACACAGGCATCCCTCCCGCCCCCCTCGCAGCCACCCTGAGCCTGCGCCCGTGACCCCTTCCCACAGAGTCACGGCACTCTTGCCCCCCTGTGATAGTCATGCCTGGCAAAACCGTCAAGAGGCAAATTTTTTTTGGGGGTATTACATTTTGCTTAGCAGATGCTTTTTTTCCGGAGCAACTTGCACAGCTTACAATTTTTACATGTTATCCATTTATACAGCTGGAGATTTACAGAGGCAGCTCAGGTTAAGTGCCTTGCCGAGGCGTGAAAGACCAAAGCACCCCCCCCCCCCCCCCACACTCCCTCCAACCAGCAGCTTTTGGGTTATAAGCCCTGCTCCTTAGCGCTGTGCCACACTGCTGCCATACACATTCTGAGACACATTATAAAGTGAGTCAGTCCTACAACTGGATCATTTGCAAAAGACTTTTGCCACAACCAATCATCATGTCAATCCATTGATGACGTCACACCAGGTCTGGGTCTCATTAATCGCAGTCTTACAGTCTTACCCAATAGGAATGATTTCTGTGCTGTGGAGAGGGACGAGGGCAAACAATTCAGCGCTTGTAGGTCGAGACTGCGTGCTGCGTGTTCCGGACAACTAGGGCTTCAGAAACATGAAAATCAGTTTAGAAATGTTGAAGATCCCAGCATGGTCATTTCAGTAGGATTCAGGCCTGCCCTTTGTCAATGAGACAAAAGCAACATGCTAGTTCATGAAGACAGTTGGTGACAGACATGTTTCAGCTACAGCTGTCCTCAAAGATCAGACACCCATAATTCCACATGAGACTGTGGAAAACGAGGGGGGTTGACCTGCACGTGTGACTAAATTAGTCTGGTTGATCTCAGGCTGACTAATGTTGCAGCCGGACAGACGTAGCAGTCAGTCCCTCTGTGCGGAGGTGGAGGACTCGCGCACCCAGCCTCTCGGTGCAGCAGAAATCAGCGCTCGCTCCGACCTTGCCGACTCTGCTGCCTCTGCTCAGGGAGCAGTAACGCCGTGCGGAAATAAGCGTGTCATGCCATCTGATACCGGCAGGCAGGCCAGCGCCGGCGAACATGATGCAGATGGGCCACGCGGCGATCGATTTCACGCCGGAGTTCAGGACTGGCTGTGCCCGGGAGGGTAAGGGGAGCTCATTTCCTCTCTCCCGCTGATCCCAGAACAGGCGAATTTGACGTTGCGGACAATTACAATGAAAGACACCCCCCAGTACCTGAATCCAGGCACTGCTTACTATTTGGTCTAATTGGATTGTGAAAAAGGTTTGTGCAGTACTTCAAAGCGTACTCATGAGTAAGACTCTCCTCAGGTGGTGTGTCTGGAATACATACACATGCATATAAGTACAGGATTTATAGGGGAAATCTCATACTTTTATGCTAACTGGGACAGTGGTGCTCATAAGGAGTACCAAAGGCAGTTCTAATGAGACAGATGCCCCCCTGCAGAGAGGCAATATACCCTCACCTGTGTCCCACAGACTGACGGGCATGTGAGCACAGCCCTCCTGGCCCCCCACCTGAGACGGGCACCAACCGGATATGACCGGTCCAAAGCTGCTGCTGCCAGGTTTCACCTCTGGATCTCCACAGCACAGAGCACCTCTCCCTAGGCTCAGTGACCCTCCCCTGGAAAGCAAGTGGAAGTCACACCAGGCTGTAGTGGGCACAGGGTGAGTGAACCACCACCATCTCCCCATGCCCTGGTCACCATGATTACTCATGCCATAAGGCTCATCCTATCAGACAAAGGCTGGAGAACATGGTACCTGCCAATCAGACGGGAAGCTAGCCTCCTGGTAAGGTGTAACACAGAAACTAAACCCTGTGGGCCTTCTCATCTAACGAGGCATCACTTTACCGAGTTTAACGTGCTTCTCATCAGGTTAGTTCACACACCTCTGTACAGCCTGCATTAAACAACTGCAATAATAACAAACAGACCAAGAAATTTACAGTTACCATCTGAATGTGAGGAGCTCAGGGGTCAGAAAGGCAAGGCCACACCACATACTATCAAGTTAAAAAGAAATCAGCACCCAGTGGGGGAGCCTTTTTTCAACCAGTGCTCTTGTTAAACACAAAATAACAATTAAAGACAGATTCATGATAGCTACTTTGAGAGCTGCCTTTCAGTGCCCCCGCTTGTAAGCTGATGGTGCTTCAGTGCTGTATATATTAAAGTGTCTGTGATATACGTGAGGTGACCATTTTCCTTTCCCTCTCTGGCACGAGGGGACTTGCAGCTGGCAGGAGTGCTGACATGAATTTTATTCCTGCTTTTATACCAAAAAAAAACACGAGGACTCTCCTCATTCGCGGGCTGCTGACACTCCGATTTGAGCCAGAGAAATGATGCGCAAGAAGAATAAACACACGATGACAAAGAGCAGCAACGCTCTGCGGATCTGGCGGGACTGCATGTTCCACCATCCCAGCTGAAGCACTGTGCCACACTCCCTGAGACACAGTTACATGCAGCGTTCACTGTAGTGACCAAGTTACACACTATTTAGGATCTTCTCCCCTCTCTGCTCAATTCAGGTGTCTGGACAGAGACAGAATCCGTTTCCTCAATTTCAGATGGCAAATGTATAATATATTTCATATATGGCAAGGTAGTTCTGATGTATGTCGAGCTAAAGACTGACATAAACTCTAAAGAGGATATCTCATGGTAATGTGACTTGTTCCCAATCAGAAGCACAAAGCTGACACACTGCATGACCAAGCAACCACTTATGCCATCTTTAATCATTCCAATGCTAATTCTAATTCCATCAAAGCAAAACCCACCTTGTAGTGGCGATACTTGTATTTGCAACTGCAGCAGAGAGCATGTTCTCACATTATACACAGTTTGCATAAAATGGCTTTCGATCAATCAATCAATAAGTGATTGAATCAAAGTGTTTTTGTTTAAGCAGCTTTCAAAGTGTGATTGGGTGGAAAAAAATGTAAAAGAAAGTTGTTTAGTTATATCTACAAATGATGCGTCCTAAGCCATGCCTTAAATTAATCTGTTTAATGATGTCACAAAATATAAAGCTCAGGAAAAACACAAGGAGAACAGTTTCTGATGTTGATTTCCCACACAAAAATATCTGGCTGGTGCTTCACCTGCAACATACACTAAAGAAACACAGGTATGACTATTTAAAAAGACAAAAAAGGCCATGCCACTTGGTCAGTGACAATTCAACATTTGAAAACAAAACTGGCAGCTCTGTTTACGATACCTTTGTGACCCCAATGAGACAGAGCCGTGTCAAAGCCTAAATGGTGATTCAAATGACCTTCAATTACCATTTAGATACCTTGGACACTGAAGATAGCAATATTTTTCGAATTCCGAACAGCTAACCTCTGATTCTAATATGTTCACAGCTCACTGCCATGAATGGCATAAATCACTACCCAGCTCGTTGCCTAATCGTTTTTTAAACCATGTACTGCCACCTGTTGGCCAGTAAGGGTAAGTCACTGAGAAGATGTACTTTGAAACTGGGGAGCTCACAAACTAGGTTAGTAGGCCAAGCACACTTGTAGTTGCAGCAGTGCTCTCTGGAACAACGCCAATTCTGTATCGGTACAAAACGTTCTGCATAGCGACAGATAGGTCCCTGAAATAATTGGCCTTTTGAAATGCTGATTAAGTATCGGTGCACTGCGGAGGTTCGGTCGCCAGGGGGAGCTAAATACAGTGGAACGGCTGTACAGGTACTTTTGACAGGTGCTGGTACAGTCCAGAACTACAGGTTTTAACAGTACACCAACTTGGTTTAAATAAGCTTTTCTTTCTTTCAAACATATTCTTTTCGTTAACAACATATTTAACCAATCCATTATAATACTCTTTTAAACTAAATAAATAAATAAAGAAGACACAAAGAATTCATATTTCTGCACACTGAATTTCTCGTTCATCTCTGCGCGTCAGTCAGCATTGGAGAGGTTCTGGGCCACAGTGGTAATTTCCACGTTTCTGATTAGCTAACTGTATTATTATATTACATTATAATATATCAAAGATAAACCAATTCCTTCCATAGGAATGGGCATAGATGGAGGAAAATTTCAGGATTATGAGTGTTGAGATTCCCGTCCGTGTGGTGTATGACGTAGACGGACCATGCTCCCATGCACTGACCACAGATGTATTTCATCTTTGGTCCTAGATCAGTTGTTACAGTCAGAGAGTACGTGCAGCGAGGGAAAGAGGAGGGGATCACCGGACCTCGAATATTTCAAAACAGAAAATGTACATTGTCGTTCGCATCAGACTTCAAGAAACTGAAATGTGTTCAAATCACCGTGAAAGTAGTTCCTCTTCAAAGAGCAGAAAATTTATCCAATGACAACCGCGACACTTCATCACAAAGTCAGGGTTTTGCATGACAATGGGGCTCATCTTCTGCGCATGCACTTCGGTTCAATCTCGCTCTCCAACAGGAAGAGAGACATGAGGCGGGAGTAGCGTATATAGTGCCATCAAACATGCACAAAACGCTCCACCTTTTTCTGCCTGTTAGCTACTTAATCCTCCACTGGCCCCCTGTTACGTATAACATAATCCGAACAATACTGTGCGGGTCCGGTCGCGTTTACAGTTTTGACTGTTCCCAGTTAAGAGCACATTGATTTTTGACGTACAGTCAATCTGTCTGCCGTCGGTAGCTGATCCTGAATCAGAATAAATATTGTACACCAAACGATCGGGGTAAGGATTAGGAGTGGGCAAACTGATCTTAGGTCTGCTATCAAGGGCAAAAAGAAGCCAGAAGACGGAGTCTCCTCACCGGAAATCCCAGTCCCATGTTATCTGAGACGGAACTGCTTTGAGTGGCACCCTAATGGTCCAATAAATATGTACAAATCAGATGATTGGCGTCGCAAGAACCAATAGAAAAGTAGATAATAATACTTGGTCTGCGACCCGCCAATACACCACTGAAGAAGAAGGAAACCGTAGCTTGTTTTTCCACGTACTGTTCTAGGATCAGCGAAAAAGGAGGAAAAAGTGAACGGTAGAGAGGTAAGTAAGAAAACGTTCAGCTAGCTACTGACCTGAATTTGGATCGGCGTTTGCAGAATTATTTCGCAGACCGAGGACTGCTCGGTCAGTATCTTGCGTTAGTTATCATCAGAAAATTGCGCCAGCTTATCACGAAGCTTCCTGCCAAAACGCCATTTAAAATGAAGATTGTGGATTATTCCGCACGTACTGTTCTAGGATCAGTGCGAGGACGAAAAGGCAAAAAAAAGAGAAAGGGGGCATTAAGAAGACTGTCTTCTTGTAACTTCTTTTTGCATGACGGGATAGGCACATGGCTTCATGTACTTAAGATTTTTTCGTCTTTACCTACATAAAGACAACAGCACATGTCACGCGCATGATCAATTTACCCGTCATGGCAATCGCACCCCCACGCGCTCTTAGACCGCGACCGAGTTCAGAGAAAAGTCACGTAAACTATCTGAACTCCTCCTCCTCGGTGTGATTAGCAGCGATGGCAATCAAGCACGTGCAATGTAAGCAAATAATTACCATCAATGCAAATACTGCAGTCAAATACTCTGAAGCATGCATTACATTTGGTAAAACATATTTGTGGATATCATATTGGCTCATGTCAATATTGGAGTTGCTGAAATACAAAGAGCTGATGTGTTTTGCGTATTTATTGAATACGAAATCCCCCCTTTTCAAATATTTGGTAAAAAGGTAAAATCACGTAGAGGAACATAGCAAAAACACGACAAATCCCTCTGAACGAAGTGTGCACCAGTTCACTGCGGCTTTGACATATATATGTATATATTTTTGTTAAATTACTTATAAATATATAAATTATATTTCAAATAAACATTTCTAGTTTGAAAATGTAAGCATCTAAGATCGATGTAAAGCTGAAATTGTAACAAGAGACAATAACAATTACAAAAAAAGTCAGCTGGTGATCAGTCTCAGGGCAGCTGGGCTTTAGAGAGGAAAGTGAGTAATCTATTCCATAGCTCTGCTACAGTTATCTCCCAGGTCCTGCACTGCCCGGGTTAAACTCCTGGGCTATAGAGGTGTGTGTGTGTGTGTGTGTGTGTGTGTTTATGCGGATCAAAGTAGTCTGCTGTTAGCCAGCCCCACTGCCTGTATATGTCTCAACACCTCCCCCAAAAGGGTTCTGCTGGTTCTTTTCACACTCCGAATTTGTGTTTAAGGCAAGGTGTCTGATTAATTATTGGCTAGTTTTCTGCTGGTCTGGGATCAGGTCAATCTGTTCGAGTGCTCTTTATGCATAAGAAGGTGTTTTTCAGACAAAACCAGGCTGTTGAAGGTCACCATACAAGGAGATGCTTCATTTGTCCTCTATTTTTTCTTTTTCTGTCTTTCAAAAGCAACACCAACAAGAAGACAGAGATTGACGGGAGGCAGGAAAATAGAGAAGCCCTGGGGAAATTCCCATTAAATGTGGAAAAAAAAAGTGACAAGGAGAACCAATCAAATTTAGTAAAGAAGGGGGAGGGGCGAAGAAACCTGCCAAAGGAGGCGTGGCCAGGTGGGCAGAGAAAGGAGAGCATTTGGAGGAGGGAAAAGGATGGAACCCAATACCTGCAAAGTGGCCGAGGGAGCAGGTGAGAACACGCCCAGAGCGCAGCACGAGCAGGTGATGGGCCTGCCGCTGGGGGAGCCCCTGGCGCAGATGGTGGAGGTGACGACGCACAAGGTGGTGGGTGAGGCCCCTGGGGACAGGCCAAATGGGGAGCCCCACGAAGGCCCGAGCCAGGGGGCAGGGCAGGGGGTGGGGCAGGCCGCCTCTGGAGACCCCATCCCCCGGATTCCTTTCGCCGAGGTGGTCTCCCTCCTCGACCCCAACATGAAAAGCACCAAGGCGCGCAAGTACCAGATCCACTACGAGGAGGTCAAGCGGAGGCTGGACCCGCCCGAAAAGATGTCACTGCGCTCGCTGGCAGCCTACACCCGGGTCAGCCGCGGCCCCGCCAGCAAGCGCGTCCTGCTGGAGTCGCTGCAGTCCTTCGGCCTCACGCCCAGCGCCAACACTGCCGTGTCCAGCTCCTTCTCCAAGCTGACAGAAGGTGCGTTTGGGGGTCCCAGCTATGCTTTCACTCGTAGGTGATATTTTACCCAGCCGGATACCACCCGATGCAGGGCAGCTAGCAGAGCATCTGAATAAATGCACGTGCAGAAGAGTGTGTGTTTCTCAGTGGAGTACAACACAGAAATTTAACCATGTCTGATTACAATCAGTTACCATTATTCATGGGGCTAAAACTATTACCTGCAACACCCTAAAGAAACACGGACACTGAGTCTAAGTGTAGAGTACAAAATACATTTTAAAATACAAGTAACAATAATAGTAATATTATATTAACAATAATAATAATAATTAATAAGTTTCCAGGTGTAAGTAATGCTAATTTAATTATATTTTGCAATCAGAAGGTGGCTACCCTGAAGGTAAATAATACTTCCAAATGGGTCACTGAAAGAGTAAATGTCACGGTATGTTTTTGGCATTGTGAATGTTACACAATGGTGCTATTTTTTTTTCCTCGTGATTTTTCATGTTTTGTGAAGTTGAAAGATGATGTCATAATCAGAGTTGTCCGTTGTTGCCAGGAGACACTGCTGCCCTGTGCAGAGACATGAGGGACTTTGCCTCTCAGTACATGAATTACGACTCCATGGTCAAAACGCTGCTCCCGGACACCAACCAGGTTCAACACTGGTCAAAAATAATCGAGACAAGGTACTTGAAAATCTTATTGTAATTCTTTAATTCTTGAAAGTCCTAAATGTTAATTAAATGATGGTTTGGTGTATTGTTTTAATATGTTTAAATAGTTTCGTTTTGTGTGTGTATTTATCAGCAGAGTTTGAAATTCATTTGAAGTTGTCTTTGGGGGAGGCGTGGAGAGTGGGGGTGATCATGACAAAAGTTTAATTGCATGTACAAAGCACACATTTAGGTCTTTGCCAGACTCAACTTTGTAAGGTGTTCACAGATCCAATCACTGAAACTGAATCCACTCAAGCATCTTGCAACAGGTTGCAAACAGGTTAGGTTGGCTAATCCTGGAAAAGTGTGTGGGGACTTTGTTAACACATAAAAAAAAAACTTCCTAAAAAGGAATGTTCAGAAAGTTTGTGTGATGTCATAATTTTAATAGTTTAGTGCACATGTGTCTCTACCACCTAGCTTGCACCTTGTCTGGCCCGCTATTGAATCTTGGTCATTCACCACTTCTGTTGTTGTGACTCCATGTATGGCTTTTGCTTGTGTTGTACTCTGCCTCACTTGTAAGTCGCTTTGGATAAAAGCGTCTGCCAGAAGAATAAATGAAAATGTAAATGTGTGTTTTTGTATGTTTCAGAAACCATCTGGAGGAAATGAGGAAGTGCTTTCACGACCCTGCGAACAGCAGGACATTTGACAATGCCACTCACGGCTTCGGGACGGGCATGCTAGACGTGGCCTTCGACATGATCGAGAAGGTCATAGACAAGCAAATCAGGGTGCTCTCAGGGAACCCGGAGCCTGAGGAGTCCCAACAGGAGAAGCGGGTCCGGAAGCGCAAGGCCAGAACCAAGCCCGACGGGGAGGCTGCGGAAAAGACCAAGCCCCGCGCCCCCAAGACCCCCAAGGCGAAGGGTGAGAACAAAGCAAAAGCCGCCAACAAGAAACAGGCGCTCGTAGCCACGGAAACCCTGCCTCAGGACACGCCCACAGACATCCAGAGCAGCGTGCTGACCCTCGTCTCGGTCGGTTATGAGACCATCTCCAGCGGGCTGTGACCAGACGATAAGGTCGCATGAACTCGATGTGACTCGCAGGGACGTGGATACTGAGCTGTACTGCATACAGACATTCAGTGGCATTTGGGGGAAAAATATTTTAGCTAGTTTGCTAGCCAGTTTTACTGTTCAGTTTCACTACGCAAGAGAGTGCCACCGCACTGTGCTGCAATGGGTGGCATTCGGATGGTTTATTTTTGCTTTTTTTCCCAAAATTTTGTTTGTTCTCTTATTTTAGCCAGTTTGTTAGCATTTTTTTCCTCAATAACACAAACCGTGACTAGCAAGCAAGTTGGCTTGTCGTTTCCTGGTTGGGTGTTCTTGGTTTGGGCAAACATTTGTTTGGGGTCATGGAAGCACAGACAGGCCTGTTTTTTTTTCTTTTTTTGTTTGACACATACTGTGAATCATTTCATCATCCTACTTTGAAAAGCCACTAATGCCGTGGGTGTATCTGCAGACCTGTCTTTGCGTTGTGTACCTGGACATGAATTTTGAATACATTTTTACTTGGAGCTCATGGCTCCATCTTGCCCCCCACAGAGTGTCTTATTGATTTATTCAGAGTTCGTAGCCACACTGTTTTCGCATGTGTGTGTGTGTGTGTGTGTGTGTTGAATGGTAACCTTCCAGGGGCATTACTGCTGGATAGAGCAGAAAGGAGCTAAAGGAAATGGTATATGTTTGATGACAATCATAGTGAACCAGAAGTGGCGGACTAACCCAGACTCATTGTCCACAACATTGCACCAGCCCTGTTTGATGGTGCACGTTGCAGTTTGGCAGCAACAATGGTGAACTATAATGGTGAGAGACATCGCAAATCCTAACATTTTAGTGGGTAGACTCTGCGTTTTGGTTTCCACAGCCTCCACCACATACAGCCAAAGTAAATTATAGACCCAGTGCAGTGTCTGTATTTGAAAGTGGAGTAAAAACTGGAATATGATTATGCGAATACTCTCCCCCTCCTTCACCCTGAAGGAAAACTATAATAAGAAATGAAGTGTTGCCATGGTGTCTTTAAGCTCACATGGTGCATGCTTCAAGAACGTAAGACACATTAATAAATGTAGGTAGACTTATTTGCTCATTCATGCATGTAGTTCCAACACTGGCTTTTTTTTCAAGGCTGAAGCAATATGCGCTGTTGTCCTCAATCGATACACGTCCTGGTACACATGTGTAGTGAACTATCTGACTACGAATGTGTTGAATGTTGATGAATGTTGCAGATGAATGTTTTAATCATTGATCATTTCATATCAATATTTAATATCACAAACAAGTTTTGTAACTGATCCTTTCTACATCAGCAAGAGCTAAGCTAAATCACATTTACTATCTCTTTTGTGAGAAGTACTAGTTATTGTAGTGGGCCAGTGAATAATTCTACCATGTATTGTTCATAGTCTATGAAATAAACACAAATGTCTCAAAACCCAGCTAGTTAGCTGTCGTTCAGTGGCTAGTTAGCGGATACAGCCACCCAGATAATATTAGGAAAGTTACTTTGCATACTAGTATATTTCATTGACGGCTTCACGTAATAAACACAATTTGTTGTTTTCTTTCTACTTACTTGAAAATCAGCGTAGACTCCATGTGGACTGAATGGCATCTCATGAAGCATGTACATACGGGGATATACACTGCCATCTGCTGGTTGTTTTTATACCCATCGCTGTCACAAGTTGGGTGTCACACGTACATTGCCTTTATTTATCTCACACTCGCATCACAGGGCTCATACAGCAGACATGATTGTTTCAAGACTCAAACCTTGATTTGTGTTAGGAGGAGCTAAGTAATTAGCCAGGAGCACAGCTGTTCATAAGGGCACGGTGTAAGCTGTGCCAGTGTATTGGGTGCATGCGAACAATATCCTATCGGGAACATGCCAGGTGTAGGATGGAGAGACCACTTATTCTCTGTGAATGCATTTTGTGCTTCCACCGTCACCATGACCACACACACACAGTTAAACAGGCATGATAATGGTTCTGTGATGACAAACACAGGGAAAGTGTTGGGTTGGACACAGGTAGTCTATAAATTAGCCCTGAGAAAGCTGTTGGTTGGTGTGTGTCTTGTGAATCCAGATAGTTACTTTGCCAAATGACGTTTGTTTACAAAATCTTTTTTTCCCAAAAAAAAAAAAAAATCATCAACTTATTTTGGAGAATTAATTTCAAGTCACTCTGTATATACATGCGAATATATTGTGAGGTAAATCACTCGATATTGTCCAGAACACTGCTCTAGCTGGGTCCCTTATGTAGATATGCGTTATAACAGGTTCACGTATGCACAGTAGTGAGTGCCATTTTTGTATTCACTGCACAAACAGCTCTAATGTGTTTTCCTGCACAAAAGGCAGACAGTCACCTAGCAAGTGAAATGTGAAGGGTTCTTGCTCTTCAGTCCTGGCTTCATTGCTGAGGTACACAAGGTCTGGGGTCAGTGCAGCACGTCCAAGTGGTGCTGTTATCTGACGGCTCACTCTGTCACCCAGATTCTGGCTGCCGACCGAGGAGCTTTGGAGAGATTTAGGATTTGCGCGGCATTAGAGAAGATCGACGGAGAGGGAGAAGGAGTCTGTGCAGGGAACAGAATGCTGGCGGTGCGGCTGTTACAGAGAGAAGCGTGCGTGGGAGTAGGGGATCGGGAGGAGGAGAGAGGGAAGAGTGAGAGGAAGAGAAGAAGGGAGAGCTAGAGAGGTGGACAAGAGAAAGGAGGTCGGGGAGAGACAGGGAGTTAGCGGAGAGCGAGGGAAGAGGGAACCCAGGTGTGGTGTGGAGGGACAGGCTGGGGCACCAGCGGACAGGTGGGGCTCTGAACCCTGATCTCGCTTCCCCTCGCCGAGACACGCCTGCAGAGATGGAGAGTCCGGCGGTGACGGCCATGGGTAAGTGGTGACCCTGTACACACGCCCTCTCCCTGCCTGTGGGGCCTGCCTCTGGGGGCGCCTGGGAACTGTCTACACTGAGACGAGAAGCGTCGGTTTGGCTTTGCCTCATGCAAAGGTCACTGTGTCATTTCTGTCAGGAGAGGGGTGGGGTGGCTGAGTAGTTAAGGGTAGTTAAGACTAAGCAGTGCGGACCAGTCGATCAAACCCCTCCACCCACCACCCCCCGGGAGCGATTGCGAAGCAAAGCGTGTGGAAAGGTTTGCATTATCCAGCCCATCCGTGCGGCCTCAGGGCGGTGAGCACGGAGTAGCCCCTCACAGGCCTGATTCCTGCTGCTTATGAGGATTTAGCGCTTACTGAGGTAGCCTGCACCTGCCAGGAGGGCCCATTTCTGTAAGAATCTGCAAGCTCACGCTGCAGTGTGTTCTCCTGCAGAGGTCTTTCCCGCAGTTGTATCTTTTCTGCAGTGGATTCTCCTGCAGTGGTCTCTCCTGCAGTGGTCTCTCTCCTGCAGCGGTCTCTCCTGCAGTGGTCTCTCCTGCAGTGGTCTCTCTCCTGCAGTGGATTCTCCTGCAGTGGTCTCTCTCCTGCAGCGGTCTCTCCTGCAGTGGATTCTCCTGCAGTAGTCTCTCTCCTGCAGCGGTCTCTTTCCTGCTGTGGACTCTCCTGCAGTGGTCTCTCCTGCAGCGGTCTCTCCTGCAGCGGATTCTCCTGCAGTGGTCTCTCCTGCAGCGGATTCTCCCGCAGTGGTCTCTCTCCTGCAGCGGTCTCTCCTGCAGTTATATATATACTGTATATATAGGTATATTTGGGTATACATAGGCAAGTATCAGCAAGGTCACAGTTAGGGTTAATACACACACACACACACACACACACACACACCTATATACCTAAGTTTACCGTCTGTGTGTACTGTCTGTCTGCCTGTCTGTCCAAGAGTCTTTCAGCGAGGCTTTGGACGCCATCAGCGTGAGCACAGAGCTCATTGAGGAGGAGCTGCGACCCCATCTGGACACAGTGCTGGCCGTCCTGCAGGAGACGAGTGAGTGCCGCATCCAACACCCACATAAGTCCAAGGGCAAGCACATTATGTCCAACCATGTTTTTCCACACGTGCTAACATTTCAAGTCATCATTCAGTTTATTTTTGACAACTGTTCTGTATCAGACATAGACTGTTGCTCCTTATCTTACAGTTGAGTGGGTAGCTAAATGAAGCACAGAAATGCACCTCTGGGCCAGAGTAATTCATTCTCCCTTTCATTTCTTTTGATTTCACTCCATCTGTGATCCCCATCCCTCATTGCTGCTCTTCTCTGCCACGTTTCCCAGCATGCAGTGGGGTTGTTTAATCCTGAAAGAGAAATTGAGACAGACTTTCCTCTGTCAGGCATTGGTTGGTGATGAAATGTTTATGAATCCACCTATGGAAGAAAAAGGGAACTCCCTTTGGGGATTCCTACTTCAGAGATGGTGCATGCTTTTAGAAAGCTGCAGAGGTATTCTAGGCCTGCTGTTGCGGGATTGGGGGCGGAGAGGGCAGGGCAGGAGGTAGGGGCGGTGGAGGTCACCGTGTGCCACACTGCGGATTGGAGAAGCTGAGTCGCGTTAATCCTGAGTTTGAGCGCGCTCCTGACAGGGCCGATTAGCGGCTGTCCTGTAAACACTCACGGGCGCGCTCTCACACGAACGCTAGTTAGTGTGTGTGTGTACTGTTCCCCGTCCGTGTCTCTCTCACCTATCCAATGATCCTGTATGCAGAAATCTTCTTTCGGTGTCGTGCACGTTAGATACCGAGTACTACCACACGCATCGCATGCATTGTCAGGAGTTTTTCGCATTTTCTTTGATGACATCCCTCCAGTTCCCATGTGAAGTAACTGCACCGGTTGTGAACTACGGAATGTTCTACAGTATCATGTTTATTTACTTATTACTCTCAATACAGATTTCAAGATAAAGGCAGTTATTTTCTATACGGTAAGTGTTCCTTCAATGTTGTCTTGTTGATCCTGACATGTACTGAAATATAAGTTTTATACATGGTGTTGGTTTCCAGGCTATTAATCTGAAGAATTGCTGAGGCTGTCGAGCCGTATCAGGACGTACCGGTAGAAATTCTCTCTGTAAAATTCGAGTCCGTGGATTGCACTTTCGATAAAAAAAACCATACTTTAAATTGTGAACAGACGTTAACTCCTAACTCTTTTGACTTAATACTGCTACGCCAGTTGCCGGTGGATTTCCCTCCCTCTCACATTGCACAGGCAGCTAAAATTGCCTTTTACTGGCGGGGAGGTCGTTACCATAGCAGCGTGCCATACGCTGACAGCTCAACCGGATTCCGCTGTTGTGACATTTCAGGGAGGAAAAACATGCAGTTTAAAATAGCTTCTTCACATTTTGTCAGATATGCGCTTTGCTCCTTTCGACTTGCTGTGGTCTTGAAAAGTGCAAGGGCGGTTTATGCCTGTGTTTCATTTGATCGTAAAAAGGCTGGCGTGTTGCCCGGGGTTTGGGTTCCTCGCTGCTGACGCTGACAAACTGAATGTGGTGTACTCTGGTTGGGGTAGAGGGGTACAGGAACAGGGCGGGGCCACAGCAATGGGGAGAAACAGAGATCACCTGTTTTTCCTTTCATATAAATGATAAAAAGAAACATCTGAATAATGAATGTGTGTGTGTGTGTGTGTCTGTCTGTCTTTTGCATTTGTGTGCATGCCTGTGTTTGTGTGTATGTATGTGTATGTGTGTGTTTGTGTGTGTATATGTATGCATGCTAATATGTGTCTCTGTGTTTTGGGGTTTTGTATATATGTGTATACATGAATGCTTATGTGTAGTCTTTGTGTGCGTATAAATGTATGCTTATGTTCGTGTGTATCTTTGTGTGCATGCGTGTACACTTATGTATGTATATGTGTGTGTGTGTATATATTTGGATTTGTATACATGTATACATATAAATTGTCTTCTTCGTGTACATGTGTGTATACCTGCCCACACGCTTATATATGTATATGTGTGTGTGTGTGTTTGAGTTTGTATATATGTATACATATAAATTGTCTTCTTTGTGTACATGTGTGTATACCTACCCACATGCTTATGTATGTATATGTGTGTGTGTGTGTGTGTGTGTGTGTGTGTGTGTGTGTGTGTGTGTGTGTGTGTGTGTGTGTGTGTGTGTTTGGGCTTGTATATATGTGTACATGTAAATTGTTTTCTGTGTGTCTGTGTGTATGTATGGATGTTTGCTTATGTATGTGTGTATCTTCGTGTGCACGTGTGCATACCTGCCCACATGCTTATGCATGTGTGTGTGTGTTTTTTTCAGCAGAGAGAGGCGTAGCCCAGCAGGTGGCAGACAGTGGGATTCTGCCCACACTGGCTCAGATTCTGGAGAGGAGGAGCGCCCTGAACATGCAGACCACCCTGCTGGTGGCTGAGCTGGCCAGAGACGGTGAGAGCAGAGCCTCCGGGAGGCTAAGGGCTCCGGTGTGTGTGTGTGTGTGTGTGTATTTATATTGTTAGCATTTATTAGGGATGTGCATCTCCATCACTGAGGCCGATGCCATACACATCTCGATGCATTGCCAACGATCCGATACATTAAAGATACATATGAAGCAACTACTAATGCGATACGATATGATTAACCCCTATTGCGATGCAGTGCGATTCGACATAATTTGATTCGACACAATACGATTCAACACAATACGATCCAATGCTAAAGAATATGAATCAATGCAATTCAATACGGTACAGATAGTTTGATTTTATTTCTTTGGTCCTTCTTAAGCAGATAGCAAATCATAAATTAACTAAAAAAGTGCCATTTTTACTTCACCTATTTTGTCCGTCTCTCTTGAAAAATCCGAAGTGTCGCCAAAAATTTGATTTATAGCAATCCGGTGGGACGTGTAGCTCTTCATCCTCCATGATAATCTGTGACTCGCCCGGACACACCTCCAACTCACGTGAGACTTGGCCGAGAGACTCGACGAGAATTGGCCACTGACAGCAGTGGAGATGAGAGAGCGCGCTTGAGAAACAGTTTAGAGAGGAGGAATCAGTCTAAATATAAAATTGTCACATTTCTAAATAATAAAGGCACAGGGCCTCTACTAATAATTATATATAAATAAATCGGATTTTACAGATGCAAAGATGTTAGAAACGATGCATCCCGAGTTCATCCCAAACTGTATCTGGTGCACGCTTTTTTAATCGGGGCAATCACATTGTGAACTTTTATGCCGCCGCACCGATGCGAATCGGTGAGTCTTACCATCTCTAGTATTTACACTGTTAGTATTTACACATTCCCATTCAATTAATGGAAGGACTGAGTATAACTGCTGTGTTAAGTCAGTGGTGATCGGTGGTAGTGTTACATGGTGTCAGTGGTGCTGGGTGCCAGTGTTAGCTCGTGTCAGTGGTGCTGGGTGGCAGTGTTACATTGTATCAGTGGTGCTGGGTGTTAGTGTTACATAGTGTCAGTGGTGCTGGGTGTCAGTGTTGCACTTTGTCAGTGCTGACCATGCTGTGTCTTCAGCCTCAGTGAGGGAGCGCTGTATGGAGGCTGGCCTGGGATTCGCTCTGATGTCCCTGCTCAGCAGCACCGACCAGGACCTGCTCCTCTACACAGGCCGAGCCATCAGCCGGATTTGCTACGACAACAGTGAGTCAGTCAGCCTGAGCAGAGACACCTGCATAACCCTACACCACAAGATATGGAGGTTTAAAGCAGTCATTCACTAATATCTCTCACACAGGACGGACAGTCATTTGACATTCTCAACAAAAACACACTAGAAGATGTTTAGGGAAAATGTAACATCACATTACACATAACAAAGATGACATTCAGCCAAATACTGTCTCATCATTTTTTATCTGGCTGGGTTCATTTTTCTGTCTCTTCATCTGCATAGAAAAAGTGTAGTAATGGAATTTTACCATTAGAGGTCAGTACAGGACAAAGTGAGAATGGTGTGCAGTCTGTGATGGCAATTTTTTGTTCTGAGGTATCAGATGTATGTACATTTATTTATTTCTTTACACTCTGTGAACTAGGACTCAGATTGTGTATGGAGTGTGTCTTCAGTGTCTGTTGGCCTCTCTCCTCTCTGTCTCACACTACCCCTCTCTCTGTCTCATTCTCACTCCCTCACTCTTGTTCCCCTCCTTTTCTTAGACCTCCTGCAAGACCAGCTGGTTCAGAGTGGAATCATACCGCACCTGGTGGCCATCATAGAGAAGTACCCCGCAAATGCCCCCCTGGTCAGCGTGTGCCTGCTGGCCCTTTGCAACCTGGCTGACATGGGCGAGGAGGACAGCTCGGCTGTGGCGTGGGAGCGGGTGGGCCCGTGCGGCGAGGGGGAGAAGGTGTACCGGGGCACCCGAAAGCACTCTTTCGGGTTGTCCTCCACAGCGACCATGGTGAGGCTGCAGCGGTGGTCGGACGGCCAGCACTCGGTCACCGTGGAGGTTCTGCACCGCTGCTCCAGGGCTCTGTGGGTCACCCACGTCGGACTGAGAGCCGCCAGGCGCTTCCCTCCCGCCCCCCTCAGCGTCTGCCCCAAATTCTACCGGGCTGTCAAGTACGGAGTCCGAAACCTCCCCAAAGCCAAAAGCCTGAAGTCCACGGTCTTTCACACCTTCTTGTGAGGCCAGGGAGAGCCTTTGGGAAGCCGGGGTCCTGATGGACAATGGGCACTCTGATGACATTTTGTCCCCCCCCCCCCGTGTGTGTGGCTGGGGGGGGGGGGTGTGTTCAAGAGGGTGGACAGAGATCCTTCTCTTTTTCAGATGAAAAAAACCAGAATCCTCTTATGATGAGGCCATCCCGAGGTCTGTCAGAAGGTCTGTCAAATGCAGTCTGTATTGACTGTGGCTTAGAAAAAGAAGAAAAGGACTTTTAAGTGAATTTGGCGGGTCACGCCTGTGGTTTACTTTCCTCATCTGTATGCGAATGAGCAGGGTCATCCTCAACCATCAACCCTGTTGACGCTCATGATTAAGCCTTGCAGAGCTGCAGGCTGGCTGCCTCTATTCCTCTGGGGAAAGATCAGTGTCTGCTTCCACCTTCGCCTTCATTGGCCACAGCCAGTGGCCATTCTTCAGCTTCCCGAGACCCTGTCAACAGATTTCACCAGCTCTTTTTTTCACATTTTTCAGAGTGAGGTTTTCCCTCTCTGTCTCACAGATTTGTGCCAGCTGTCTGTGGAAGTTTGCTTCAAAGAACTGGATTGCTTTGACTACCTTACAAGAGATGGTCGATAAAAGAGCCGTGACTGGAATGTTTTTGTTAATGGGGTTCGGTGCATCTGACAGTCCTGAACATTTAAAAGGCTTCAGCTGCTCTCCTGCTGTGCTGTCAGAGCATTATATTCACAAAGGCTTTGCACTGGTAACATATTCATGTGTTTGCAGCCCACAGCATAACAGGACATCTTGGATACATCGGTTTAATAACCTCAAAAGCTGTATTCATACAATTACAGTTTCTTGAAAATAAGAACAAAATGGTTCAAGGAAGACTTTTTTCATAGCAATAAATATGAAACCTTCATGAGGGGGTGGTTTGTTTGTTGTTTTGTTTTTTCTATTTTTTGCTGATCTGTAATGTGTAACTTTTTTTTCTCGGATTTCTGATTAACCACACATGCACACACAAACACACACACACACACACATACACAAACAGCCCTCTCTCATCCTGAGAGTCGTGTTAGTAGGTTTATTTCTGTGGGTTTTAGCCATTGCAGGACTCCCAGCTCTCAGCCTCCAACAGATTCTCACAGTCTTAAGAGGACATATTGTAGCAGTGTCAGCTTGGCCACTGTCTACACAGCGGTCCTCAGAGTCCAAACTACCTCAGTGTCCAGGTGTGTGTGTGTGGGTAGGGGGGGTTCAGGGGGTTTGGCCCAGCCCGTGCCACTGTTTGACCAGCTCCTGTGGTTTGCTGACCATGTCATTCCAGTGGTCCAGTTCACGCCCGCGGGCATACATGAAGGGTCCGATCAGCACCAGGCCCAGGGATCCTGCTGGGGGAACAGACACTGCATGGGTCAAATATGTAACACACAGGAGTAAAGGTCAAAGGGTAAAGGTCAATGCTACTCAGATGACTACAGCATGATCACTCCGCATTACTTTGTGGGAAAGAGACAGGAGGTAAATAAATTATTGTTAATCCCATGAGTGTCCTAAAGCTACTTGTATTGTTTGTGATTGACAAACTCACCAAGTATTACCTGCGAGCAGCCAAATCCTGATTGGTTCATGGCATTGAATATTGTAGGATTACATAGTCTACCACTGTGCACTTCACATTGAATTTTGATTATAATGGCAACGTTGGGTTACATTGTGTATCCTAGTGTACTTGGCTTCCGTTGTCTAGACAGGTTGCACAAGTTAACTTGTGGTAGGGCTCGAATGGTGTTATGCTCATACTCACTGGTCTGGGAGTGTTGTTAGCCTGGTCTGACACTGTTGATTGTTTAAATTGAATGGATACACTTATGTTCTACTGTACTAGAAGTCACTCTGGATAAGAATGTCTGCTAAATGTATGTCATGTAATGTAATCGTGATGTTATAGGCTGATATGTGGAAGCTATATGACAGTTTGGCTATATGACTGTTTGCTGTAGAGATATTATGGATATTATGTAGGTGTTAGGTGGTGTTGTGATGTTGTAAGCTGATATGTGTAGGCTGTATGTCACAGTGCTGTGGTTGCTTAGTGACAGTGTGAGTGACAGTCGGCTGAGTGACACTCACGTGACTCTCCCGGTGTCGTCTGCAGCAGCTCCAGCCGAAGGCAGGCCTCGTCCAGCTGCGGGGGCCGGAGCCTAAAGTACAGGCGATCGTTAAAGGTGGGGTCAGTGCCCCCCCTCACCACTGCTGTCCTCTTGCTCTTCACCACCTGGGTGTGGATCTGAAGGGACACCTGGACACACACACCTGCCCCAGCACAGACAGTGGGATCAGAACAATAACAAGGACAGGTGCCTGCACTGAGAGGAGTGTGTGTGTGTGTGTGTGTGTGTGTGTGTGTGTGACAGAGACAGAGAGAGAGACTATGTTTGTGTGTGTATGTTTATGATCAGCGCATTTTATCAGAAGACAATGCAAACTACCAAATTCTTATTCCTATACGGCTGTTATTACTGATAGGGACAATCTTAAACAGATTTTCATATAAAAAGAAAGTCAAAAAAAGAAAATGAATATATTAAATCCCTTTTAGTCTTGAAAGGGGTTTTAATTAAGGTTTTTAAATTTTTAATAGGGATTAATAAAAGGAAATACAGAAGCTATTTCAAGCTGAGTTCTGTCTAAATCTGAGTTATGAGGGCACAGGTGGAAACTATTTAAATGACTTCACATAGAGTTATTCATGCATGAATTATTGTAATAGGCTGTGTAGAGGAAGCAGGGACCCTTCTGGAGTGCTAAAGACCAGGCTTTACACAGTGCTACACACAGCAGACCACAAGCAGAGTCATGAGCACAGCTGGGTTGAATGCTCTGTTTTCATTGCTCTCATTGCTCTTCGTGTTGCTGAAAAGATGACATTGGGACTTCTCTCAACACTTACTGTAAAAAGTGTTTTATAAGTCTGTGGCCTGATTATTGTTGGGTTATGATTATTGTTGCTATTGTGTCCTGCTGAGCAGCCCGCACCTGCAGCTCACCTGCAGCTCACCTGAGTCACGGAGCAGTCGCAGGCCTCTTGCCCTCAGCACCACCACTGTGAGGCGCTGCAGAGGCACGCTATAGTTCAGAGACACCTGGAGGTCACCATGCTCTGAGCAGAACTGAGGGAAGGAGAGAAGGGGGGGGGGGCACAGAGAGAAAGAGGTAGAGAAGGAGTGGGAGAAAGAAGGAGAGAGAGAGTGGGTTCCTGGTTACTAGTTAGTATCAAGTCTGAAGTCACCTCTAACAGGATTCCTGACTATTCTTGGTTATGTTTTCAGCACAATACCTTGACATTCTTTGTCTCCTCTCTGGCCTGATGCTTTAACATTTTTGATCAATTCTCTTATATGGATCCTGAGGATTCTTGGTCACATCTCAAGTGAGTTCCCTGACCACTCGCCTCTGAAGTAAGTTATCTGACCACTCTTGGTTGCCCCTGGAGTAAGTTACCTGATCGTTCAGGATCGCCTCTGGAGTAAGTTACCTGATCACTCTCTGTCTCCAGGTCCCTCCATACCACACCCCCCTCTGCCCCCCTCAGCTCCAGCTCTCTCAGGGGAAACAGCACTCGGCCCTCCAGCTGGTGCTTCTTCAGCCGATCCACACTGAAGACAGACATGCTCAGAGTGCTCTGAGACAGACATGCACTGGAGACCTGGGGGAAGAAGGGAAGAGGGAGATAGAGAGAGAGAGGGAGGGAAAGAGAGAGAGGGTTGTTGTTATGGTTATTTTATTAATAAATATTTTATTTATTTATTTTTTGCTTTTTGTGTTGATGTACTATTATATAACATGATTTGGCAACAATGTATTTCACCCCAATGGAGCAATTTTGAATTACAGTGAAAGAGAGACAGAGAGAGAGTGAGAGGGAGAGAGGAAGAGGGAGAAAGCAGAAGCGAGACAGAGGGATTGAGCAGGAGAGACAGAAAAGGAGAGAGGAAGACAGAAAGAGGTAGGGAGAGAGAGAAAAGCGGGAGGGAGAGAGAGGGAGGGGAGGGATGGTGACAGATGAAGACAGAGGACGTGAACAGAGAGGAAATGGCAGTGTCCTGTACACTCCGTATAGCTACAAGTTTTCCTATCCCTCCCCGTGACCGTTCCCGGCCGGCCCTGCCGTGCACCTGAAAGACGAAGCTGTCGTTGAACTGAGGGTTGCGGCCTCGCCTCCTGGCTTTGGCCTGCCGTCGGCGCAGGTCTCCCGGCAGCAGCTGCAGCTTCACCAGGGCGGAGGCGGAGCGGCAGCGCGCGGGCAGGTTAGCGGCACGGAGCACGGACACCACGAGCTCCTCCCTCTCCCGGCGGCACTGCACGCTGAAGCACAGCCTCGCCGAATCGCCGCAAGGGGACGCCCACTCTCCCAGCCCCTCTGGGATGCGGTACAGGTCAGGCCTGAGGCTGCCCAGCGGGAAAGAAGCTCCAGCACCACAGAGCAAGAGGGGGAGAGGAAATCAACATTATTATTCATATTGTTGCAACTATTTCTAAATACTATTTCTACTTTATTTATTGTTTTTATTATTTGCTTGTATTTCATGCCCTGTGTGAGTTGTGAGTGTAGAACTGAAGAGAAAGAGAGGGAGAGACAGGGGGTGAGATGGGTTCTGCAAACAGAGAGCAAGAAATGAGAGCAAGAAACAGAGAGAGAAAGAGACACTAAAAATTAGACCTGGATGGCATATATTTACCCCTGCACTACCTGCACTGCTGATGGGAGATAATAAATTGGCAAAGCTTGGAAAAGCAATACAGAGCAGTCTTAGCACAGGTTATTATTATACTATTATTATAGGTTATGGGG
The DNA here is from genome assembly GCF_013368585.1 of Megalops cyprinoides. Taxonomy (NCBI): domain Eukaryota; kingdom Metazoa; phylum Chordata; class Actinopteri; order Elopiformes; family Megalopidae; genus Megalops; species Megalops cyprinoides. The sequence continues at coordinate 48,794,987 of NC_050583.1, forward strand.
GGGGGGTATCTACGCCCGTGTTTCCCAACCCTGCTCCTGGAGGCACACTGTCCTGCATATCTTCTATGTATCCTTGCTGCTTGACAAAATCAGGTGTGCTCAGCTAATCAAAAGTGCCACTGATGAGTTCAGTCAGGTAGGTAGAGCAGGGATAGATAGAAGATATGCAGGACGGTGTGCCTTCAGGAGCAGGGTTGGGAAACGCTGATCTACGCGATAGATACCTCTGATGACAAGGGACCCACGGTGACTCGTCTGGCCTGCAGGGCCTTCCTCCTCTTCCTCCAGACTGGGGCGGGACCTGCCCTTAAGGCAGGGAGGTAGGAAGAAGGGGACCTCTCCCGGCCTGTGCCATGTCCCAGCACAGACAGACCGCATCAGTGACAGACACATCAACCCCTCACCACATGCAAAAACTGAGGTTAGGAACAGGAACCTCTGTAAACTGTTATATACAAGTGGCAATAGTCTTTGACGTGATAAACCTGTGGAGGTACAAAGCACATTTCAATTTGAATAGAAAGGTCATTTTTCACTTTCAGTACCAGTACAGCAGGTAAAAAACAAAATCTTTCTCAAACCTGATGTGATATAGTACCTGCAAAGATCAGCAGAGGTTTTAAAGAGTCTCAAAGACAGAGATAAAGTCGGATTATTTTCAGAAACCTTCACAATATTTCCAAAACAGGGTGGAATTACAGCATAGTAGTAAAAACTTTAGGGAATTTAATAACCTCATTTAGGCTCTCACAGAGGTTTGTCTCCGGCTGAGGAGTGGCATTTAGGGAAGGGGCTTGAATATTCAAGGGCTCCTTAGATTTGTATTCAAAAACTTGTCATACTAAAAAAATATCTTTGTGGAGTAGTGGTAAAGAATATGATGTTGAATGTGAAATGAGATAACAGATGATTCATTAAATGTTTGATTGATTGCAGATTCCCTATTAGTGAGTGATTATTTACACAGGAAAAAATGTTTTTTTTTTACATTGCCTGGGGGCAAGAAGTGAGTTTTCACTAGTTGGGTTTTCAATCTTGGGAGACATATAGCATTCTTATATTGAACTCCTCATAATACATTTCTATAGGAATAGTTATTACTGTGCCACTGTCTTTGATCTGCTTTGGAAGTACTGCTGCAGAAAAGCATGCCTGCAAGAATATCCTGAATTTACCAGACCCAAAGCAAGTCACCAATCCGCTTCTCTACTGTGTGAGGACAGTGAAGCAGAGGTTCTTCTCAGAACTGCAAAGCTAATCTTCCCAGAGAAATCTTCAAACTCTGTCAAAAGAGGTGGAGGAGCTGAGTCAGGTGGGTGCCAGGGAAATCTAACACTCACCTGACACTGGGGGACTGCGTGGCCAAGAGGACCGGAGAGGTGCATGCTGGGACGGGGGGCATGCAGGAGAACAGCTCTTGGTACCGTCCCTGGACACGCCTCCTCCTCTTCCACAGGAAGTAGACGGCGACTCCAGCCAGCAGTAAGAAAAACACCCCTAATGCTAGACCCACAGCCACAGCCCACACTAGCACTGAGGGAACAGACAGCAGAAAGGGGTACCCAATCATCAGCATAATCAATCAATCAATCAATCAATCAAATATGATGTGCTGTTGAACTGTTATCAACAAACTGCCACAGAGTATAACATTCAATGACTGCTTATAAGATACAGACATACAGATAGATGATAGACAGATAGATAGAAAGATACCAGATAAATAGATAAGGCTAAACTGAAAATAATACAACCATGCTTTACAGAATAAACATGTGAACACACATACACATTAAGCAAGGCTGTGCAATTGACCTGTGTGACCACACCTTTTTTCCAGAGGTATCATCTTTCCCTGTCAGAGGCAAATGCAGGTGTACAGTAATAACAGAAGACACAGGGGAGACCTGGGACCAGGTGTTTCCTCACCTTGAGAAACTGGACAGTCTAGTTATTCTATTTACGTACCTCTCACAGAACAGGGAAACTGCTCTTGCGCTGTCTGCCATATTTTAGCTTTGGAGCTGACAGTTTACCGATTTGTGTAGTTTTTTACTTTTTAGCTTTTTCCCTGTGATGTTAGTGAATGAGGGCATATTTGTTTCTCGGTTGTGGTACATATTCAATTTGGCAAGTAAAATTGTATTGTAATATTACAATATGTAATACAAATAAAACAAGGAAGAAATGTAGTAACAGGTTTCTCTTTGGATTTCTTTCTTTATATAAATAGTGTTTCATTGTTTTCTTTAGTTTTGACTGGCTATGAAGCATTTGTAATTATGTTGATTGTTAAATTAGCTTTCATTTTTCCTCTTCCTCTCTCTCTTTCTCTCTCTCTCTCTCTCTCTCTCTCTCTCTCTATGTCACTGTGCATGTGGCTGAGCATGTGTATGTGTGCGTGTCTCAGGTTTGCTCAAGTGGGTGTGCAAAGACAGTGGAAAAAAAAGCCTTTGCCGCACCGTGTGACCGCTCACCTGAGAATACCTGTAAACAAACGTGCACCTTGGAACTGCTACTACACAGAAAACAGCAGCGACGGCTCGCTGGGGGACAGGTGTGCTTGGGTTCCGGGAAGGACCTTCCCCTCATGGGGGTGTAGAGATTTCAGCGACTGAAGCCCTGAGTAACCTGGAGTAAGACCCTGTCAGCACGGCCGAGGGGGACCAGACGGCCAGCCTCTCCCGCAGGTACAGTAAGTCACTCTCTCACAGATTAATCATTTACACCATAGGTCTGCTCTCAATGACAGCATGGACAGGAGTAGGACTGTTCCCTGTTCTTACGCCTGTGATGGAGCAGTAAAAACTGTAGTACCAGTATTCCTGGTATTACTATTACTATGACTACTACAACAAATACTGGTACTACTACTACTAATAATAATAATAATTGCAATGACATATGATCCATTAATGCTGGGCAATAAAAGAAAAATCTCTGCATGGAGTCTGGGAGTGATAGTTATGGCATAGGTATACAGTAAATTGAATTGCATTTATGGTTAACATGAGCTTGAATGTGCTTATGTTTGCAAGATTACGTTATAATAATAATGTCAGTCCATATGTCACATGCAGCTTTGAGCTCATATCCACAAAACGTATCTTTGAGGTGCCTTTTGCATTTGTTGGTGTGAATATGAACCGCAAGATTGGATGTTTTTCATTTACGGGGTCAAACAGAACTGCTTTGTGTTTCTGAAACTCAGGCTTCGCAGAATTGGTTTCACATGGCATGAATGTGATTGGTTAGGAGGATACTCAATATGTTCAGTTGATCAGTGGTATATTTACAACCATGCCAATGTGGAAGTATGTGCCATGTTATGGAAAGAAAAAAAATAGATAAATTCCTCTAGATTGGTATAAGCACTGTGTCATGAGTGTGTAGGGAGCTTGGCCTGCTGGATGGAAGATGTCTGTAGCACCCTAAAGCAAGGCTCATAGCTGGACCTGCTTCATTAGTCTGTACCCAGAGAGCATAAATCTAGCTGTTTTATTTTTCTACAATGCCACAGCAATGCTGTGGGTAACTTTCATTGTAAGCAGAAGGCGTTATACTGGAGGCTGGCAACAGTGGCCATTTTGACCAAGGCTTTCCAGTTGTCTTAAAGAGCCATGGCTGAAAATGACAGATGTGATTCAGGTGTTCTTTATGTTCTGGTGTGTCACATTTCACCAGTCTCAGGATATTTTCCAACCTGGGGGAACCCAAACACTGAGACCTTTAATATGTATACTGTCTGTATGATTTTGCACCACAGATTAACAGTGTATAAATCATCAGACATTTCCAGCATTTTTCATTCATCATTGATGCACCATGAACAATCCACCGCCTCTTCAGGGATGCTGGGAAGAAGATGTCCTTAGTCACTTCAATACAAAGGCACCCACATAAATCACTGTATGTTGACAGTAAATGGCAGACACACTGTCAAAGCTGTAAAAGGCAGAATGGACACCAAACATAACAACATGCTGACTAGCAGACAGAGGTTAAGATGAAAACAGTCTGCATGCGGATGGCTCTGAAAATCCACTTATACACAACAGTACCAGCATTTACACACGCTGTGTGTCCACCAGTGCAGCACGTACCACTGCTCTACAGGCACTGCACTGGCTGAACAGGAGTTCATGGAAGGGGTAAAGATTTGAGGTTGTGGTTCTATACAGACCTGCCATGGAGGGCCCGGGGCTGCACCCCCCCTGGGGTACAGCCACTCTCCTGTTCTCCCACCTGTCTCTGCCCCCTGGTCCGGTTCCCTCTCCTCTGGTGTGTTTGGTAGTTTGCACCTTGGTGCGTGGAGGAAGCCCAGGGCCAGCAGCCTGCTTCTGGGAAGCTGATGGCTACACCTGGTTCTCAGGGAATTGCACTGCCAATCTGTGTAAAACTTGTGGCAAGCAAGGGTCTCTGTGTTTGATTATTGTCTGCCCGGGATTCCACACTTCTGTTCTAGGCTCAGGCTGCTGTCTGTCCTCGTACTTCAGAGACTCGCCACATGGAGAACATTTTCACATGTCCAAATCTGCCTCGGGAACAGATGTCTTCCTCTGCCCCAGGCTCACGAGCAGGACAACAACCTCAGCAGACCACAGGGTGGCACTGTGCTTGTATCTCCCTCCAGGAAAGTGGTCACTGAAGGTGGATTCTCGTGTCACCGCCTCACCGCTTCCCCTGGGCTGTGTGGCGAAGCATGGCCTTTCCTCTCTTCTTCTTCAGGGCCTGCTGTCCTCTCTCACGCTGGTGATTTCAGCGCTCACCCTGTCTGTTTCAGCTCTTTCAGATGTCTCCTCAGGACTGCAACACCACGCTGGCCTGAAACTCCTGCAGCTGTGTTTTCACGTGTTTGTTCACTCCCCGCCCCACCCCCCCAAACCCCCGCCCCCTTACCCTGACCCCGTCCGCTGTCAATCCCACCTGTCACTCTCCCACCAGCCTCTGGCTCGCAATGCCCTTATGGTTATATAGCTCAGCCAATCAGCAGCAAGCTCAACAAGCCTGGGTCTCCAGGAGGCAGTGTGCTACTCCAAGCACAGACCAATGGGGGACTTCAGTGTAAACATGCTACCCCTAGCAGGATTCCAGGATCCCCCCTCCTGGAACAGAGCTCTAATGTGGGTTTGCACAGAACCTACGGGCCTGCCTGTGGAGCACAACCCAGCCATCCCAGGTGTGAAAACTGGGGTCCATTCTCTCAGCTGTCCTCAGTCAGTCAATGGTTCGTGTCCAGTGTTTCTTTCTGTGAGAGGATTAGCCTTCTGGGTGCACACAGGAGATGGTGCACACCAGCAGAGCTCTTTCACTCTGAAGTTCAATGGTTTGCCTTTCCCTTTAAATGAGTGAACACGTAACAGTTTGTACTTAAGGGAGGGGTGTGCAAGAGCAGAAGCAAGAATAGAAGAGATATATACATATTTTATGAAAGCTTTATTCGTTTTAGTTTTGTGGTTGTTAAAAGTTCGGGCACAACATTCTGGACTCTGTTGCTGTGTCTTTTAGAAAGACACTTTTTATTACCATCTTTACCCATGTCCACCTTCCTCTGCACAACATTTTATTTATTTATTAACTTCAGAGGAGGGGGATATATATCTCTGACCTCATTTGAATGAAAAGAGTTTACAGTGAGGTGGCGTAAAAGTAGACATCATGCATTTAGACCATGGTCAAACTTTGATTGTCAGCTTTGAAAAGGTATGGGGCATGGTGCTCTGATAAGGTTGGGGGAGTCCTTGGGAGAGGTCTGGGCATGGCCCTGATGCTGGCGAAACACCTGCTGCTAGAGAGATGAATCCGATATGCCCCAGTACAATACCCAGCTGTATGCATGCGTTCCGTGTTAAATGTAAACTATGCAAGCTGCTCTGGATAGGGGCACCGCAGTAAACTACCCAGAGCTGTCAGCGGCCTGTGTTACCTTGGGGAGGGGAAGAAGAGAAAGAGCGAAATGGGTGAGCTGTGTACATAAGGGAGTGACAGGGTGGAGGAGAGGCAGACACAGAGCGCTAGGCTGTGGGACAGGAGTGAGGCGAAGTGGGGGGTGCAGGAGAGGAGAGGGAGTGGGGAGGGAGTGGAGAGGGAGTGGAGAGGGAGTGGAGACGTTTAGGAGAGGGAGTGGAGATGTTTAGGAGAGGGAATGGAGATGTTTAGGAGAGGGAGTGGAGACGTTCAGGAGAGGGAGTGGAGATGTTTAGGAGAGGGAGTGGAGATGTTTAGGAGAGGGAGTGGAGATGTTTAGGAGAGGGAGTGGAACAGTTCAGGAAGGCAAACACTTGCAAATGAGAAAGCAGGGAGAACTCTGTGTAGGTAGTGAGAACTCACAGTTTTGCAGCTGCCCAGAGGGAGAGAGGTGACAAAGAAAGCACTCAAAGCGAGAGGATGAGTGTTTACAGGAAGGCAGAGCTTTACCCGCCGGTTACTGCTGCCAGCTGCAATCTTTAGGAGGCTCTTACACCTCTCACCAGTCGGAGGAAGGTTTCTGAAGGCCAGGAGTGTTGACAGGAACAACAGGAATGACACTGCCAGACTGTGCCCTTGATTTTCGATGGAATTCATTCCTTTCCCTTTATGGCTTTGGCCCGGTCTTTGATTAATAATAATAATAATAATAATCATCATCATCATCATCATCAGCATCATCAGCATCATTATCTAGGGAGGTGCTGTGTTTCTTCTCTACAAATTCAAAGGTGCGCAAAGGCACTCAGGGACAGGGAAGAAGCAGCCGTTATTTGTAAAGTGATGTCAAATCCAGATTAGTATTCAATTAACAGCTCAATGCAATCTAATTAAGGGAATTCCGTCCGGAGATCAACAGGAAGGAAGACGGAGCAGTACAGTGGGTCCCCTGGAGCAGGTCTGAGACACTCCATTCCTACTCAAAGCCACGCTGTACACTGTGCTAAAATAAAGAAAACAGGCACCAGCTGCAGGCTTCTGTCCATTTCTGAACCACAATAAAGACAGTCTGAAGCCGCCTTCCAACCAGAATCTACAATTACACCTTTCAGACAGCATCTATAATGTAGAATAGTATTCAGGGAATTTGAATTTATATCAGAAGGTCTCAGCTTTGTGTCACAGACGGTGACACTGTTGTTATTTCCCAACCAGAAAATAATATATTTAAGATATATTTGAGAAAATAAAAACTTTAGCTCAATCAATATATTTTTATTTTTTGGCATTTTGGTTTGCATGAACATATTTTAAATGTATTTTGTGATATTCTCTTGGGCTGAACAACTTATTGCTCATTATATTACAATATATTTTATTTCTGTGTGGGCTGGCAAAGGTACTTAACCTGAATGTCTCAAATATGAATGGATATCACATGCGAGCTGTGCAACTCGATCTGGACAAGGGCGCACGCCAAGTGAACACAAACGATGCGACGTGACTTTGCCATTCTGGTGAACAATCCAAACGGACAACAGGTGTCGCCTTATCTGTGACCCCGGCACCTATGGGCTCGCAGGGGGCCGCTGTGATTAGCCAATCAGGGTACTCGGTGATCCCACTGCTCCTTCCTCCCTTGAGGGCTGAGCCAATAGGAGAGCAGCATCCTGTCTCTGAAACTGAGGCAGAATATGCTCCCTGCAGACCTGGGTGAGCTGAGGGGCAGGTGAGTGTGCAGTGAGCCAGTCTATATATACTTATATTAGCATGGGTGTGTTTGCACTGTGTCATCATTTAAAGAAGCAGGGAGTCTGGCTCTACCTCTCAGAATGACCAGTGATGTGGGTGTTCAGAGGATGATTGTATGCCTGGATGCATATTCATGCACACACCAACAAGGAGCGAGGACAAACAAAGCAAATTCATTTCCTGAATCCCTGATGGCAGAATGCTGGATGTGTGTTATGAATACACAAACACACACACACACACACACACATAGAGCTCTGTCCACACACACACAAAGACACACAAACTCACACACACAAACTCACCTAGCTCTACCCCCCATCCCCACACATACATACACACTCAAAGCTCTACCAAGACACATACACACACACTCACACTCAGATGACGCATATGTTGGCATAGACACAGCCAGGATTGATTTCTGCTGTGACATAGATGACATTTCAGCCTTGAACGGCTGTCAGTCAATTGACTGTTACCATCCTATATCAGTTATGATACAAAAATCCACCCCAGCCAGCCATGCTCTGTGCATTCTGATCTCTCTCGTCATACCCTGACAGCCACTTTCACAGTCACGTTCCGGTCTTGGTGGTATTCACTGCCTCTCCACAGCAGGGTGAAAAAAATGGTGAAAATTCATCAGGTCGCCATTGAGCTTTGCTGTTTCCATAGCAACCGGGATGGAAAATGATTGAGAGAGGAGAGAGAGAGAGAGAGAGAGAGAGAGAGAGAAAGAGAAAGAGAGAGAGAGAGAGAGATAGAAGGAAGGGAAGAGAGAGTAAGAGAAAGAGAATGTGGGGGAGGAGGTTTTAGACCGGAACAGGCACTTTTTTTCAGCTCATCCATTCATGTTTTTTTTTCTCTCTGGGCAGTGTATGTATGTGAGTGTGTGTGTGTGTGCGCGCACATGAGTGGTGAGGGATTCGCCGTGATGACAAGGATGACGAGGATGACAGTCTCCCTCTGACATCTCCTCGTTATCCCCCCCCACGCTCGCCGCCTACCAGAGCCACACACAGACACACCCTGAATCCCCCCCTCCCCAATCACCCACCCACCCAACACACACACACTCCCTCCCTCCCTTCCTCTTGCAGGGATTTGAAGATCTGCGACAGAGCCTCTTTCCTGTAATCAGATGAGAAAGGAAGATAATCCGGAGACCGACTTCCTCTCACTCACCGCCTGCGGAACGCTCGGGGGAGGAGGAGGCTGAGGTGGGGAGAGATGGGTGGGGCTCTGTGTGTGTGTGTGTGTGGGGTGGGGTGGGTGGATGGGACTGGGGGGCATTGTCACCTGTGGATGTGAAAGGAGAGGCGGCCGTCCCCAGTCCCTCCCCGGGGAGATCTCCGGAGACGAGTGAAGCCTGATACTGAGAGAGTGAGAAATGGAGAGAGAAGGCGGGAGAGAGAGAGACAGGGAAGAAAGATAGAAAGACAAATGGAGGGAGGAAAGAGAGAGGGTGGGACAGAGAGAGACTGACAAAGCATTGAGCGTGACAGGGAGAGAAAGAAAGAGAGAGGAGCAGAAAGCGAGGAAGGTGGAAGAGGGAGAGAGTAGGAGACACAGCAACGCAGAGAGAGGGAGAGAAAGAGACAGGCGAAGCGCAGCACTGAGTCCGTCCCTGACTCACACTAAAGGTTAGGAGTGCTGAGATGAGGGCCGCTGTAATTTAATCTCTCTTTTCATGCCTTAAAACACAGAGACCGGTCTGCCAGCGCTTCACCCCAGGGCTGGCGGAGGTGAGTGCTTGGGGAAGGGGGGCTGGGGGGGGGGGGGGGGGGGGGTTACCTGGGGAAGGGGACAGCGCAGAGCACCTCGTGGAGTATTTTCCGTTTAGGTTCCTGTGGTATATCAAAGCCGGGATGCTTTCACAAGCGGTCCTTGAGTTGTGATTCCTGTATCCAGAGTTCGAATTACGGGGGGGGATCGAGGGGGTCTGACCCCCCTAAGACTTGGAATCCCCCGAACTGTTGTTTTTACCTCTTTCGGGGGGGTCCAAGTCTTAATTAGGGGGGTCAGACCCCGCCCCGATCCCCCCCCGTAATTCGAACCTTGCCTGTATCTGAGTTTTGGCTGAATCCATCATGAACTGAACATGAACCGAGCAGTCAGGAGCCACCGTAGAGGTAGTTACTCTTCATAGGTTTCTTCACTGGGTTTCCTTCTGTTTCTGTGCACATCATGAAGAAGCACGGTGAGTTTTCTCTGCTTTAGATAAATACGATCACAATTCATTTTAGTAATTTATGCATGACATAACAAAGAATGATGCCACGTTTGTCATTTTCTTCATTGTTATGGCTCTGCGTTTTTCAGTGTTGAATTTGCAGCTGCCAGGGTTAGGCTACCTGAAAGCCCTGTTGAATGTTCCTGAGGACAAACTGTAGTATATCTGCTTTTCTATGAGTTCCAGGTCTGAAAAAAATCTCTTTCACTCAGTTTATGTACAAATTCAAGTCTTGAGGAAACCTGCTCATTGTACAATGAAGACCAGAGTCTTGGTTGTCTCATAGACTTTTATAAGCAAATGATACTTCTCAGAGAACTGGAATTTTGTGGGCTTGATTTTAATACTCACAATGTCTGTTTTTCACGTGCATCGTGCACCAGAGGAATTATATCCCAGATACAAACAGGAGGCTTTTCTCAGATTTATCTGGCTGACAGGTAACAGTCTAACACTGTTGCAGTGACATTGTGCCCATATGTGTCATTCTGATTAAGAGCATCTGCTAAATGCTAATAATGTACTGTAATATGGTAACATTGCAATGATGTCACAGAAGTGACAGAGAGAGAATGTTCTGTCTGACCTGTAATAGCATTCCGTGTTATTGAATTTAGGATACAAAACTGATAACATTTTTGATTTGTGTAGATGATTTTTATGACTCAGTAGTGTTGCTCTTTTAGCAATCAGATATTTCTTATTTAAAGCACATTTAAATCCAGTCCTCTCCTGTTTTCATAAAATACACAGATATGCATTTTAAACTAGTTAGGCAGGACAACCTGTTGCTCTTTGGTGTCCTGTCTGAACTTTTAAGTTCTGCTTTCCGTCTTCAGTACTTAATGAATTTAAATTACTTGAATAACATTAGGTAGGCATTTGTGAAAAATGCTGTACAGCACATGCTGTTCTATGTTAAAATGGTAGGTAAAAAAGGAATACATTTATCAAAGTATGTCATGTATTACAAATACATTACTGACAATTCATATATCTAATCTACATAAATCATGTGATTACATTTTTAATTTCAACATACATTTCACTTATTTCATTTTGAGATGTAAGGCATGGACGTGTAGCTACATACAGGTATATCGTGAAATAGTTTTAGGGAGCAGTATACTGGTATATATGTGTTGGGGTCAGTATACTGTACACGGCATGTTGGGTGTATTGTGGTTACACGCAGGGCACAGTATATTGGTATTTAGTGGTATACTACAGAGAGCAGTATACTGGTATATGTTTGTATATAGGGGTATAGTGAAAGGAACAATACACTGGTATATAGTGTGTAAGTTTAGAGGAGAGTATACTGGTATGTATTGGTATAGTGTAGAGGGCAGTACACTTGTACATAGTGTTATAGAGGAGAGGAGAGTATACTGGTATATAGTTGTATACTGTATATACCTTCTGGGAGGCTCATTACACTAAGCACTAATGTTGAGCTCTTAGATCAAGGTGGTGATTATAAGTTTCTCCTGTAATCCTACAGCTAAGTGTTTACCTCTCTGAATCTGATCTGATTAGGCCAATCTGGACATTATGCAGGATTGCAAACATGACTCTACAGTGTCAGTATCCTGCAGAAAGCTTTGCCAGACCATTACACAATATACACATGGTATTAGTTAGGATTATTGCCTGCACGCTGCACTTATATAAAATAGAACCTGGTGTAGTCTATGTAGTATATTGTAGTGTAGAGACCCTGTTTCTTTCTTTGAACGGATACTCAAACCCCTGTATTCCTGTGCAAGTATGGTAAAATCACAACACTGTCACATGAATTGTGATTGTATAATATAAACCTGTTGCATGCCAGGTACAGTTGGTGTAACTTGGTTTGTAAATATTTTGCTGTTGTAGATATTCACCGAGCAGGTTTAGTACCTTTTTTTAATGACAGAACGCTGCACACTGAAATATAGTTAGCAAAATAAGTGATTTGATTATTATTATGATGGCAGAAGTGTAGCATAGTGGTAAAGAATAGGACTCATAACTGAAAAATTGCTGGTTCAATTCCCCACTGGAGCACTGTTGCTGTACTGTTGGACAAGGTACTTAACCCAGAATTGCCTCAGTGAATATCCAGCTATATAAATGGATAACATGTGAGAATATCAACCTAGGTAAATTGCTCTGGATAAGAGTGTCTGCTAAATACCAATACCGTAACATAAAACTCTGTCTCAGATATGATAAAATCTTTTTCCAGGTTATTTTTCATTTTATTTCTATGTGGCACTTTTATCCTCACCCCTGAGGAGCTGGAATGTGTGTGTGTTTTTATAAAATGTGTTCCCCCTTGTTTCTGTGTCCCGCAGCTCTGGCCCCATGGCTCAGAACGGGAGGCATGTTTCAGAACGCTCTTCCCTGGGCGGCCATTTTGGATCTAGTGGGACCACCGCGGACAAGCTGCGGGCCCCCATCTTCCCCCTGTCCAAGAGTCTCACGGACATGGTGATGGGCAGCCCGTGCCGGGAGGAGCCGGCGAGGACCAGGCCAGACCTGCGGAAGTGCGCAAGCAGCGCTGTGTGCCCGCTGGGAGATGCCCGCGGCCACGCCAGGCGGCCCCATAGTGTTACTGGGACACCGCCGCTGGGGGCTCTGAACCATCTCCGACTCTGCGAGGGGGGGCATCTCGCGCAGATGGACTCTCTGGACAACGAGAGCGGGCCACACAGGAGCCGCTCGGTCAGCCTGCACGCAGCCAGAGAGGGCCGAGGCAGGGAGCCGGGCGGCTGCTGCGAGGCCGGGTCCACCTGCGCCGAGCTGGGCTGCTTCGCTAGGCGAGTCCCAGGCTGCCACGCGCTGGCGTATCCGCAGGCCCCGGCCCAGCTGCACACAAACTCTGTGAGCGCCTGCAGGGGGCACATCTACAGCAGCCCCACACTGCTGCACAGGGGGCTTCGAATTTGCGCTCAGAGCCCCACCAGTTCCCCGAGACCCAGCCGGGGAATGCTGCAGCATTGCCGGGCCACCTGCGTCGTCCACCCAGCCAATCACGTAGGACCGGACGACGCGTTTCCCACCCGCTGCCACCCCCTGCCCACGCCACCCGCCGTCCCCCTCCTGCCGCGGCTGGCGGGCGCGGGCGAGGAGCGGGGGGGTCAGAGGTCACTCCCCCGGGGCGTGGTGCTCCCCTTCCCCCGGCTCACCTCCTCGGTCAGCGAGACGCGTCTGGACGGGGGGCGGGGGGCACGCTGCTGCGCCCTGGCCTTCCCCTCCCCGCCCCTGCGGCGGCGGCCCACCGAGGGGACTGCGTCCCGCGAGGCGGCCACCATGACCTCGCACCCGGAGCTGAGGGATGCTGGGGTCCAGACCGGGCGGGACTCTCCCCCGCCCCACGTGTTCCCCGAGGTCAGCCTGGCAGGGGGGGAGGAGGAGGCCGGCGTGGGGCCGACGTCGCCGGTGAGGGAGGTGGCGTGGGACGCAGAGGGCATGACGTGGGAGGTGTACGGGGCGGCCGTGGACCCGCAGGAGCTGGGCGTGGCCATACAGAGGCACCTGGAGATGCAGATCAAGGAGGCGGCCGCCAGCCGGGCCTCCAGGGCGTCCCGCCGAGACCCAGGGGGGTCCCGGGAAGCCGGCCAACGCGGGAAGAAGGGGGGGCTGATGGGATTGCTGAGGAAGCCTGCCTGCTGCACCCGATCCAGCACAACGGGGGACTGACTGGGTAACAATGACCATAACGTTAATACGACTGCAGCACTACGGCAGTCTGTACTATCACAGTATCATATACACTACTGCACCAGTACAATTACAATACTGCATATGCTACTGCACCATCACAATAGTCTGTACCATTACAATACCATGTATAATACTGCACCACTGCAATAGTTTGTTCAGTTACAGTATCATGTATACCACTAAACCAGTACAAGTCTACCATCACAATACCATATTCACTACTGCACCACTGCAAATAGTTTGTACAATTACAACCTTAAAATTTAAACTCTGCCACACAAAATCTGGCTGCATTGCAATCCTTGTCCAAAATCACATGACAGAACTGGTTTCCCTGCTGTCCTAAACATTTTCACGGCTTCATTACTTGATTCGTCATCATCCTTCTGTCTCTGAGGAACCTCAGGCTGCATTTTATTGTATGAAAGATGCTAGTCAATACAAATACAGTTTATTATTGTTTTAGGTCCACATGGGTTAGCAGTGACCCCTTAGTGAGCTTTCTGTGTGTTATGGCATGTTTTCCTCCAGGTTGAGATCATCTGGTACCTCTGGAGCAGCCATGCTGGCCTGGCCTAGTCTGAATGGGTGCCCCCTGGTGGACAGAGAGGGACTTCCAGGCTCATCCTATGAAAAGAAACCACTGTGACCCCAAGTTACAGAAAGACCACACTCACTGCCAAACAAAATGACCGGAACCTCTCGACTACCACACCTTGAAAGCTCTGCTTTTGTACTGTATGTCTGTGCTTTTTCCTCCAAAGCCGAGCTTTTAACTGGTTTGAACACGAACTGTGTTGTTGATGTGGGATTAATGCGGGCGGGAGATGCCCCTAGTTGGATTAAGGTTGATGCGAGCTACCGATGTTTTGAGGATACAGGGTAAAAAACAAAATGCGCTTAGAAATTGTGGCCATCAAAAGGCTGTTTGGGTGAAGGGCTGCGCACGCATAGGAAAGAGAATCAGGGCTGAAACTGTGGATGGTGTCAGGACAGCGATCAAACAGGGCCTTGGTCCATTACGTCAGTGTGCCCTTTCATGAAGTCCAACTGCACTGAGCTCGCTCTCTAAACCTGACCCCCTCCGGCAATCCACAAGGGAGACAGTAGTTTAAGAGCTTCCCATACTGCCTGAATAACACTGGTAGTATTCTAGTCCCTAAGAAAATTATCAGCCACAGGTGTGTAGTGGCAAAAAGCAAGCCACTCGCACACTGTCGAAAGGTGAAATTATATCAATATTTATATAATGTGCTCCAGTGCAAACAAACACAAAATCAAAAGAAAGTTTGCAATGGAGCCCACTGTATGAATAATTCAGCCTATTTTGCACCGGTGAGCCTTTGTTGGGACCTTCCTCCTCTAGACACTGTGCCTGTCCTGTTTGTTCTGTCAGTGACTGTAACACTGTTACAGAAACAGAAACCAAAATACATCTCTGAATGTAACCAATCCACCCTCCCTGTCTCAGAGAAAAATAATCCAGAATACACAGAGTGGAGTATTAATGAACTCGTATCTCCTAACTGGGATAATAGTGAATTATCCCTCGTGCAAATGTTATGTTTTTGATTTCCCCAGGAGTTCCATTGTAGGAGTGATATATATATGTGGTTGTGTGTTTAGCTTAGCCTCCAGAGAAGTTCTGATCCAAAGCAGAATACAGTATTAAAAAAAAAACATGCTGAACTTGCATTTCTTTCAAGAGTTGTGTTGTTTTTATGCTGAACTGTTGAATATCAAATAAAAACTATTTTTTCTTTCGGCAGAATATAAACACTGTCCATCTGATATTTGCACTGAAAGATCACATGATCATGTTAAGAGACGCACTTAGACTAAACGTGGTGACAGTGGTCAGGGCTTCCTCCCCCGTGTTTCTTTTATTCCACAGTACAGAGTCAAAGGCGACAAAACCACATGCAAAGACAGTGGAGCACAAGGATACCTAAAAGGAAGACTTTACAGTAAAAAGCACTGATGTGAGGAGGCTCACCAACAGTCTTGATTGTAAGGCCCTTATATACAGTGTAGACTGAGTCTGAGAATTGTGAAGCCATTGACACATTTTGTTCCCTATGATGGACAAGGATCACAAACTGAGGGACTATGAGTATCACGTGAGTTACAGGGGGTTTTGTGTGTTGAGTGACGGCAACTGCAAGGGTCGGTTCAGTCTTCCCCGATCCGATCTGACGTCATGAACGACGTGTCTCTTTTCCCCTCCCCTCAGCGAAATGCGGCACTTTTCCATAACGGAGGAAAACACTGCACAGGTCTTGTGCTCTTTAACACTCGAAGCAGCACCTGTCACCTGAACACCACGTACTCCATCTGACAGCTATGGCAGCCCAGAGTAGAGCTGCTGGGTTTGAACGGGTCCGTTTCAGCCCCACTGCGTAGGGACGGGGGATACAGAGGATAAGGCGCGAGTGAGCTCCGGTCCAGTTTCGAATCTCTTCGTTGGCCCGCCAGTCCTTCAGTATCCCATCATGCCCGGCTCAGAAGTACCGGGCTGAGCTGCCCGTCAGATGATCCCAGTTGTTGTAGAGGGCGTATGCTCCTGACATGGCCAGGCCCACCAGCCCCCCTCTAGCCACCCCACGCAGACCACCTGTGCGTAGAGACAAAGCATGACCATCCACAGACTAATGAAAGCACTCACAGAAGAGAAGCCCCACCCCTATGAACTCTGAACTGTCATGTTCACTCTGTGCTCACTGGCTGTTCTACTAAGATGGCAGAAGGGCATGCATTGTTTGAAAAAGGATGAATGTAATGATGCTATTAATGAGAGTTGCATGTAATTTGGTCTCATCTTAGGGTTCAAGGTTTAGGAGTTTAGGGTTATGGTTAGAATTGTGTTCTGTTAGGGCAAGGGATGAGGCATAAACACATACAAAAACTGCTTCAGTTTTCTAAATTGGCTCTCTGGTGATGATCTGTTCATTATTTCAGCTTGGCTTTCTTGATGTGGGGAAAAAAATGAGAGGATCATTTCAGTGAATGGTTCCACCTAGTGCGGGTGCTTTGCCGTGACACTCACCTGTGGATTTGTATAGCATGCCCGTCAGAGTCCCCGCTGCAACCGTGTTGATGTCGTCCTCCGCCCCCCTGGCCTTCTCAATCGCCACCCCAAACACGCTGTACAGCAAGGCTGAAACCGACACGTGCCATTGGTCATTCCCTCAGAAACGGCATTGTAATGAATACATTATGTGGCGCTCCATCTCAGAGGCTCCTATTACCTCTCCCTAAGTACTACCCCTATTTCCCACAAACGGACCAGCAGTAAGTCTGTCTATTCCAAGAAAACAGGGCCTCCCGCCCAGTGAAAAAGCAGGTTTAACTTGGAGGAGTGATACAGAGGACATGGTAGAGCCATTAATCCACCCCTGACGGAAACTAAACTAAACACACTATACTGCAGGACTGTGAGAAGCATGTAGTGTGTTAAATGCACATGACTCGTCTGATTGGGCCCCTAATTAAGCCCCTTCGCCTCAGTTACAGTGCAGAAGCTGAATGGATGGGTAAGAGTGTGTAACACGCCCTTCTGATACAGCAATAAAAAAAAAAACTAATCCGACTGCATTCTGTCACAGCCAGCGATGTCATCGATCCTGCCCCTGCAGTCAGTGGGGGAGTTTCTCCCTGCTCTGATACTGGCCGGCTGGACTGCACTTCTATCCTGTTGCTTGGCACTCACCCAGAGAGCCCAGGGTGTTCGCCCAGGATGCCCCCTGCCGCGTCACCATGTTCAGGATCCTGGAATATGGGGAGGAAAGACAGAGTCACTCATGGCTGCACGTAAGACGGCTTTTTGCTTGTGTTATACTCTGCCTCACTTGTAAATCGCTTTGGATAAAAGCATTTGCCAAGTGAATAAATGTAAACGTAAACATAAATAAGGTGGATGCAACAGAAGTTCCACACCGTGAAGAAAACACACGTGCACTAGCTTTTATTCTGTTTATTTGTGTAAAAATTAATACCCTGTGAGGGGTCCCAGATTAAACACACACTAATATTAGGGGTTCAGTTATTCCATAGGACAATCAATTATTCGTAAGGAAAAAAACACTGCAAATCAGGAAACCAGAACTACTGTCTACAAGCAGGTGAACACAAAAGTAGGAAACCGTCTCCACCTCATCCAGCCCTTATTTCACCAGCTATTTTGAGATCAGAATGCTCTGGCAGTGTGTTCCTTCAATTGGAATGATCCAGAGAGCACTCCGAATTTTACGAGCAAAATACCAGACCACACTCTGAGCTTATGAGTGCTCACAGCGTGAACTTACGGTTGCACCCAGAGCTAACTGTGCAACTGAGGGCCACTTCCTGTGTGAGCGCCTCCGTTTAGACACACAAACGTGACGGGGCCACCTACTGGACGTTGCGGGGTTTGGACCAGGTCATGTCTCTGGTCTCCTTCAATCCCATGCGAAGCCCGTTGAGCGTTCCAAAGGCAGCACCTGCAGGAGCAGATCATGTTAGAGCTGATTACATCACTGCACTCAGATTAGGACACATCTTCCACAGCTTACACTGCATAAAACACAGCAGGTTACAACACAGCGGAGTGCCACCCAACAGTACAGTCAACAGGGCCACACTAGCAGCCAACCGCGTTCATTCATAAACAAAGCCCTGTTCATTTTATCCAATCAGAACCATAACAGCAACCGAAATTTAAACGTTCACTGAAGTGTGCTTTCTAGCAGTGCGGCCTACTACCCAAAGGCTATAACCCAAACATTAGACTTTGGACAGAAACAGCTCAGACCTTAGAGGGTGTAAAGCTTAATGCTGTGCCTTTAATATTTCAAGATTAATTCCCTCCCAAAATCAAACATTAGAAGAAGTGAACCCTGTTTCCCTGCCCTCAAGCACTGTATGAAACTGCAGTTATTCTGAGCGAATGATTCACTGTGATAAGACTTGCATTCACTCACACACTCGGGCAGGATCATTAATTATCTTAAATATCTGTTGTTTTCAGCCTATTTCGTTCATATTTCTTTTGGGTTAGGCTCGCTACATGAATGCAGATGCATAAAACTCTATCTTTTACTCATTTTTATTGGTAAATAACAAGCATGTGAACAGTAATCAAAGTGATAAACCAGTTTACCCAGCTGAATATTCAAGTCATCGGTCTCTGATCTGCCTTTGTATATTTCCATATTAGAGTGGAAAATAAAAGGTTCAGAAAACCTTTTTTGTTAAAACAACCTTCACCTCTAAAATACAGCGGAATCTTAGTGCTTTCTTCAGACAATAGAGACTATATCATCAGGTAGAATTTATGTCACTGCACCCAAAACTATTTGTCCTCCTTCACCAACAAGTTAGTAAATATTCCTCAGCCATAGTGACTGTAGAGAGAACAAAAAAAAAACAAGCTAAGACAAAATGGATTTAATGTTCATTAACAGTAAACATGTGTGGAGGCCCCCTAGACTGATGGAGAGAGGAGATGCAGGGAGGCGAGGAAGAGAGACAGACGCGGGGAGGAAGGAGAGGAGACTGTCCCCGGCCCCACCTGTAATACAACACCCCCCGATAGTGAAGAAGGCCAGCTCGAAGCGCCCACGCGTCTTGCTGGCGCCTGTGGGCAGGATGAACTCATCTGTGTCCTGCGGGGGGGAATAAATAAATAACAGATCTGTGTCACAGAGAGAGGAACTCCGCTCCGAGCCACAGCAGCCTTTTTAATGCTGTTCAGACTTCAGAATGCAATGAACCATCAACACGCATAGACTAATAAAGTTGGGAAACCCGACAGCCAAAAGGACACTCGGGCCTCAGAGCTACTCCTGGCTGGGGAAGACTATTCTAACCTCACACCAGGAACAACTCAGGCAGCAGCTCGACCATTTCCCTGTCCTTAGTGTCTGTTAACTCCTTCCTGTGGCACCACTGCCTGCACCTGTACTGTAAAATGAGTACCCAGGTATTGGGTCGACCACTTAACAACTGTGGTTATTACCCTTACTACCATTCAACAGGGAGTGAAGTGGGTACCGTATTCCTTTTGTTTTTTTTTTTTACTTCCCTGACTTGTGTCATTTTCAGCGCGGTTACTGGAAAAGTGCAGTGGCTGGAGCTGTAATTAGTAAACAATGTCCCCACTGCATCGTTATCCATCATCTTTCTTTATGTTTCTGACTGGCCCTAGGCACAAACTAATTCCCAGTCAGGATAAGAAGCAACCTCACATTTGTCAATTGTCATATGGCACTGGCCCACCACTGACTGTGACCATGAATGTGGAAGCAAAATTCCCAGCTGTTGACCACAAGAGACCTTTCTGCGGTCAGACTGTGAAAAAACAGCTTTTGGGTCTGTATGAGTTATCTTGGAATTAGGTTGTGACTGTATGGCAGTATTCCACAGGAGAGCTTACCTGGACCAGGTAACGAGGATCGACGTTGAGGTAGGGAGACAGGGGGCTCATTCCAGTTACTGCAGAAAGATTTTTATTAACAGAGTATTAAAAAAGTTATTACAATATTGTCAGTTACAGACACTCACAGAAGTCAGTTATAAATACGCTTATCTTCCACTGGAGCACAGTATGTGCTGGCAAGGCAATGTGACCTGTCCCACTCAAGTGTTACATGGGCGGTGACGTCATCGTGTTAGACGTAACAACAGTTTGCCAACTAACTAGCAAGATAGTTATTGGCTTAGCATACGCCCTTGTTTCTCATAGCTTCCATTTCACAAATAACACATTTATATGATAGGTTATTTTCTTCAACTATTCTGGCTGTGTGACTCTCAAAAGTGCAAGAGCAGCAGCCCAACTCGAGACTCGAACCTGCCCTCCTGGTAATAACTTATGATCAAGGACGACTGCCGCCGCGTTGTCACCTGGCGTCAGGTACATAGCTAGCTACCATTCCCGAGTAAAAACAATGCATTCACAACGTTACCTCACAGATATACGCCCACTGAAAGTTGGTCTTTGTACCTGTTCAATCAACTAACTGATGAGCTACTTACCAAACAACACTGGCTACCGATTCCATAGCTTTTTAAACATTATAAACAGTTTATACCACATCTAATTAGGTAAGTAGCTGACACATTTATGTCCAACACCTGCATCGCTAAATTCTGTATCGGTGTTGCTCTGCTATAGAGCTAACTGCCTAGTTCAATTACTTTGCTATAACTTACATGGCACCCCAGCAAGCTCAGAGTGAGAATATTCGGGAGCCCCCCCTCCAAAGAGATTCCCAAATCCGCCTTTAAATCCACCCGAACCCGGGGTATTATTATCCATTTTTTTTCTGGAACAAAAAGAGAAGCAACTAAGGAGCTATCCCGACAATGTCAGTCCAAAAAGGTTAGCTTGTTATCTAGCTAGCCACCTGGCTAGCTAAGGTTTTGACAGCAGTCCTTGTATTCAGTCCTGTTCCGCAGCATGAAGCCACGTTTGATTGCTAACTCTAAAGTATTACTACTCGTCTTCTTAAAAAAAGAAGTTTATCTGAAAACAGGGATCAGTT
This sequence comes from Megalops cyprinoides, assembly GCF_013368585.1. Taxonomy (NCBI): domain Eukaryota; kingdom Metazoa; phylum Chordata; class Actinopteri; order Elopiformes; family Megalopidae; genus Megalops; species Megalops cyprinoides. The sequence continues at coordinate 48,816,116 of NC_050583.1, forward strand.
CCGTATCGGCTGTTAGTTAACGCTGAACATTCAGGTTTGACAAGCTGATCCACGGTTTTCCTTCCCTTCTTCCTTTTCTATGACCTCCACCACCACGCTGCGCCGCACAGCACATGCGCGTCAGCGATTACCTAACACAACCGTACGCAACTTCCTGCCCGTGGGTCAAGATCGCGCAAAATCTTCAGTGCAGTTTGCGCTCAGATGGACGCTGGGAAATGCAGGCTGTTTAGAAAAGCGGGGCGTGGAAATGTAAAGTGTGAAGTTATAAACAGTAGAACTAACGATTGCGCGTTCGCGAGTATAAAAGCGGCACAGTGCTGCTCGTATAAACTGTATGCATACTGAGGTTTCTGGCTGTTAGACCAAATCTGGAATTACAAACGGACCAAAACAGACGATGTGTTCAATGATTGCAATCAAATGCAGTGGTTGATATGTGGGGTAACGGCTTTTGATATAGTTTTTTTGTTTTGTTGTTATTAGCCAAAATGTTGATGTAAAAATTGACATGGCGGAATGCTTTTTTAACAACGTGCCACTTTTTGACATTGAGTGGCAACATGTTGATATCAATAAAGGACATGTTGATGTCAATCAGGCAGGGCATTGAAAGGGTCAGCGCGAACGTATAATTAAACGAGTAGACTGGCGGTAGAGCTAAATGACTATAACCCTATTTGTAGCGGTAGCATCCTCATATCTGACTGTACAGCAGGTGTGTGTTGCGTTTTGAAAAACCCCTTCATCCTCTGATCCACTCAGCAAACAAAATTACACCCTCTCATTTTAAGACTGATGACTGTCTGTCGTTCCCATGTCTCTGAGCTGAAGTAATTAAAACTACTTTCTCCGGTTTAATCAAAGTTTTCTTTGGGGGTCAAGCGGCTGCAATTCAGAATTTACACACACGATGGCAGCAAAACTCCGGGTTGCGTGCGACTCCAAGCATTGAAGTAGGAGGGCAGGAGCCGGAGGATGGAGTTAGACTAGTACCAAACAATATAAATTATTAGCATACGTTTAACATTAGTGACAGCAAGGCGCGTTTTACAGTCTCATCTTTATTTTCAAATGCCTGTGCATTTTTCAAGCTTGTTTGTTTGCAAGTTTTTATTTTCCTTCTATATCTGAAAGTTGTTCACAGGCCATTTCCTTTGTTCTAAGAGAAAAGCTTCTAAATTCTAGCTTTTCCTCTGTGTCACACATGCAAAGATCCACTATGCTGTGTATGCTCAAACTCTAACAGTATGGGTACAGACCATAGAGGCTGGTGTGGAACAGGGACCTGTAGCTACTGTCCTCGTGGGATAGGAGTTCTCCACTGTTTTCTGCATTTATGCTGTTACAGAGTATGGTTACTAGATTACTAAAGCTGTTATTCTTATAAATAAGTTAGCTTCACCTGATTGAAAGAGTCCCATGGTAACTTCTGCATATTTTTCCATCTTTCTCCAGATGTTTTTGCAGTGCTGAAGCTAGTGTTTTGAGGGACCTGATTGGACCTCTCTCGGACTCACAGGGCTACGCTACCCCCCTGCCTCAGCATATAAGCGGTTTGGACACTCAAGGTTCGCAGGAGGTGGGCGATGGAGGAATTTGCCAGTGGAAGAAAAAACAAAACACAACAAAACAGGCCTTATTTGAATTCAGGCGCTGTAGCCGAGGGTTTAGACCTTTGAAGTGGAGCGATAGAGTTTGCCATTGTTGTCAAGCCGGGACTTCCTGGCATCCACACTAAATTACCAGTGCTTTCTGTGGGAGCAGAAACAGCTCACTGTTCCTCAACAAAAAGGCCATTGAGGCAGAGGAAGATGGCCTGTGTGGGCCTCCTGAATGCTAACTTTAAGCCAATGGAGGGACGCCCGGGGCCTCCTGAGAAAATGGCCGCTGTGGTGGGAAATAGTGGTGATGTCATCATGGGTGCACGTCTCTTTTTTTGTTGCTTTTTTTTCTTTCCTTTTCTGGTTCATTTAGGTCTGTTATTAAGAACCTCAGAATCCCCCCCCTTTCTGAAAAAAAAAGAAAAACGGGAGTTCAGTGCTCAGTCTCGAGCCATCACCATGGAGACATGACAACAGTTCTGGAAGGAGGAAAGGGGCTGTTCTTTTTTAAAGTGAAGAAAAGGGGGGTGGGGGGGTGTGGGGCTGAGGGGGTGTGGGGATGTGGGGGGCAGAAGAATTCAGCAGGGTTCTGGACACCCTAAAAAACAAATTTTATAATCTTTCACCCCCCCCCCTTTTTTCTTCAAACAAAAGGTTTCCAAGTCTTTAGTATTTATCTCGAGGAAAAAAAGTGCTGCAGTATGGAAGCACAGTCCATGGCTCCCTTAGTCTTCCCCAGTTAAAAAATAACAGTGAAAATTAATCACTTTTTACACATTTTATCACACATTTTACATATTTATTTTATCTCTGTCATTTATATTATATTTAAATTGTTAATGTATTTAATACCTGTTAATATCTCATGTTGTTAGGAATGCTGTTTATGTTGTACAAGCTTTGAAAAAACCTGATCATACTGAACTGCAAGACAAATATTGATGTGTTTTTTTCCTCCAGTTAGCAGGGAGATATGTTTTGAGCAGTTATGGTTCCTATTTTTCTGTTTTCTGAGGCCTGGCCACAGTTCTGTTCTGAGAACCTCACAGTGTCACAGTCCTGTGAGTCTTGGCCACTGCTCTCTACATCGGTCTCCATTATCTAGGAGAAAGCTTGAGTCACCTGCTGCTGACTGCTTTTTCCACACAGACAGTTTATAGACCGAATCTCTCCAGCTGAGTGACTCTAATGCCAAATTTCATGACAGCCCATCTAATATGAAGCAGACAGCTGGAACCATCGGGTGATGGAGACTAGAGTCCAAGCCTGTAAATTTGGTATGAGTATGACTGAAATCGAGGCACTGCTGAGTCTGACGAACACACCTGTTCAAGACGGGATCGGTGCGATGTGCTCCCGAGAGACACCTGAGGGGTTTCTGACACACCGAGGCCATGTTTGTATGCAGAAAAAGATGAATGGTTCTGAAAAGAGACCACAGCCGATGTGATTGGCTCTAGAGATTGAGACAGAGAGACACTCCATATTCGACATGTTCAGGAAGCTGGCATTCATATCAAACCATGGGTTTAGTGTGATTTATTTTGCACACTCTGTTCCACTCAGTGTGATTCTGAGCCCCAAAAGCATAAAATCCGTTTGTCCTTACATAGCCGTTAGTACTTATTAAGATATATGAATGATCTAAATGATCTAAATGATCTAAATCTAGGTTATACATTTTAATAATCATAGCTACTTTAACTTTAAACTAATTAACTATCAGGTGTGCTGATATATTTGGACCCCTATGCATTCAAAACTAAACATGCAACTGTCTGTCATCACATTTTTAAAACAATATAATTTACAGAACAAATGTCGTGCATACTGTCAAGGCTGGTAAAATACTGACTGGATGGCAACCCAAGTGAAATCTGTTTTGGAGTGGATCACTCACAGGAGAGTGTATCACTCCCAGGAGAGTGTATCATTCACAGGGGGGAGCAGGAAAGTATTTTGTTTCTGTGAGCAGAAGGGAAAAACAGAAATGATGTCTGGAAAAAAGTTTGTGGTGCAGTCCAAAATACACTCCATGAGCCCTTATGAAAAAGTAATGCATGTTAATACAGTGAAAAATAGTTTACATTATGAATAAATAAACAAGTTACATGTACATGTACATGAATTTGGCCAAATGTGGGCTTTGTTATAAATACCGATTAGAGGTGGGAGGTGTGAAAAGGGGTTATGTTTAAGCAGTCAAACCAGGGCTCTCACCGAAGGGATGGCTATCAAGTAAAAATGCTTGCTTTTCTCACAAAAGGCTGAAACACAAACCACAGAATTCCTCTTTTTTCCGTTGTGTCAAACATGTATTTATTTTTGTGAAAGCTGTCCTAATTTTCAGTGCCCATATGGTTAACCTTCTTCTTATTTAATATTTCTGAAACTGGCTGAGACTCTGCCGGTGGAAAAATAGGCAGACTGTTTTAGGTACAGAGGCTTGACCTTTAGACGGCTCTGCTCCCAGCACTGCAACAGGTGCGAGAGCTGCCAATAGGCCTCAGGGACGCTCCACTGATTGCCTCACACTTGTGCTGGTCAGAGCTGTGAAAGGCGCATTGTTGCGAGGGAGAGGGAGAAAGAGATAGAGAGAGAGAGAGAGAGAGAGAGAGGGAGGGAGAGGGGAGGGGAGAGAAGGGGGGACCTGCCTGTCCTTCTAGGCCTCTCGGCCTACGTTGCTGTCGGATTGTTAAAATAACGATCTTGGCTGCGGCCAGCGTCCACTGCCTGCCAGATCGCAGTGTTCCCTCCACCCACAAGTGCACAGGCGGAGTCAGACACAGCCCGAGCTGGATCGGGCCCATCTCAGTGCTCCTGAGAGAGGACAGGAAGGGTAAAGAGAGGACAGAGAGAGGAGGAATGGGAGAGGACAGAGAGAAAGAGAGAAAGACAGAGAGAGAGAGAGAGAAAGAGAGAGAGAGAGAAAGAAAGAGGGCAAGGGTAGAGAGACAGAAGTAGAGCACAGAGAGAAGACTGAGAGATTACTGAGGGAGAGAGAGAGAGAGAGGACCTTGAAAGAGTTTTGTTTTGGTCTGGATGAGACAGGGGAGGGAAGGGAGGATGGATCTTACATTTCCCTGGCCTAAAATGATTTGGCAACACAGCATAACTCTAACACAACCAGTCTGAGGACAGAGAGGACAAGAGAGTGAAGGAAGAAGAGGAAAGGATGGGAGAGACATCGCAGGCATGAAGAGGAACGAGGGAAGGAAGGCTAAATGTAGAAGGGGAGTGGGTGGGGTGACATCACTGAAAGCTGACTTCATTGCAGTCCTGCTCATTCAGCTGGTCTCTCACAAACACACAATCCATTGCTTCTGTGTGTGCGTGTGTGTGTGTGTGCGCAAGGTCATTGTGGTCAAGGTCCATTCTTCATTCTTAAGGGAACCCTTTACTCCAGAATGGGTCTCATCCACACCGCCCTTCAATAAAACACAAATTCCATCAGGTTATCATTGTTTATTGAATGATTGAATGATTTGGTTTTCAGGAAGGTCTCAGTGATGGCGTCCTCAAGGTTCTGGTCATTAGAAGAAGGAAAATAGGCTGGGAGAAGGTGCATTTGAATATACTTCATCTTACATTTGGATAAGTGTCACTTGCTAAAATCTGTGGGAATTGAGGATTGCCATATGGAGTGTTGCTTCAACAGCATACTGTATATAACGTGCTCATGAGCATGCACATGGCATTACTGCTTAGAAAGCATTTATTATGGCTTTATGATGGCTGACATATGATGAAAATAGCTACGTGACATAATACGTCAAAAAAAAACATGCAAGTGAAAACGTGTGGAATATCATTCTACATGAGTAGTCATGAAGCACAGAAGTTGATTGTGAATGGTTTATAAAGTGGTAACGTCATTGCCAAGGAGTTATTACATGCGATTGACGAAGGCCTGATGAATGTATGCTTAATATGAAGCATGGCTGATGAAATTCAATAGGGCTGTTTGATTGTTTTGTGCACTGGTGCCAATGTTTCCCTCTGGATGGTTAATGTAATCTGCCCTAATCCGCAGCAGGTCCTCCTTGAAGATGGTGCTCTGTACTGCAGGGGACTGAGGATGCTGGAGATGCCGGTGTACGGCCCGATGCGTGACCTCCACAGCCCCCAGGATGCTCTTCACCCCCCCTCCCCAAAACGCATAAGGGGGGGTCTGCTGCTGTCTTGTTAAAGAATGTCCCACTACTGATCACGCAGTCCTTAACCTGGTTCACAAGCATGGAGCCCGAAATAACCCCCTTTCTCATTCCTCCTGGTAGTGATGATGATGATGCTGATGCTAATTATTATCTTCATCGTCACTTAATTAATACACTCAATTGTTACAGTAATTATTTATTTTCCTCTAAAGTCCTTACATGACTGTCTTATTATAATAATTCCAAAGTTGTTGTATGCTGTTCGTTATCATCTCTGTGATGGTGACATTAATTATTATACAGTCACTTTTAATGTCACTATTATTGTTAATACTGTATGCTATGGCAATACAAATGAAATGCTTTTGTCATGCCGGTAAAGCAACTTGAAATGAACTGAATTGAATTGAGAGAGAAAAACAGAGAGAGAGAGAGAGAGAGAGAGAGAGAGGGAGAGGGAAAGGAGTGAAAGAAAGAGAGAATGAATTGGCTGGACTGCCTTGCAGTGTGAGGTTTCTGAAGGACACGACAAAAGCAATTTACAGATCAATCTGTACAGGAGTGATTGAAATATACTTACTGCCACCCGCTCTAATTTTGCTGTCTCTCATAGCAAAGGGGACCTGTAAAATTCATTTCCCATTTTCCCTGTCTCCCACCACTGAAACTCACAACCCCACTGTTTTAATCTTCAATTTGAGGTTTTCATTAACGGCGTCTCCAGTGGTGTTTGCGGCGTCTCCTGAAAGTTGAGACATGCTCTCACACCATGAGGGATACCGAGACTCCACATCCCCACGGCAATGCAAGGCATGATTTACCGCCAAAACCAGGCGGTGCAGGCCTGCGCTAGTCTTATGGTTGAGGGGCCAAAAACTTTGGGGTCCCAGGAGCTTTGTGTCTGTTTAGGGTGTTATTGCAAATAATGAACTCCCAAGTTGCTGATGTGAGTAAGAAGAATGGCAGATATACTGTATACAGAAAGAAAGAAAGAAAGAAGGAAAGAGGGTTAAAGAGAATGGCATATACTGATTGTGTGTCTATTTGATGGGGGCATAGGGGTGACGTGTATTGAAAAAAATTATAAGTGGGAAGGGACAGTCCTCTGATTGGTGCTTTGACATCAATCCACAGCTAATTTTAGTGCTTTTTTTTCTTCTGTTTCAAGGATATGACAGCAAGAACATTGGGTTAATGGCTTGTCACCTGCAAACAAACCTCACCCTCGACACATATATATACACACCTTCAGAGCTCAGAAAGGAGGTTTTTAATTTTTTTAATGGTTTTGATGCTACTGGGTTCTGAGGTAGAACTATAGCCCCTTAATCCACTTCACTGTCTTTGGTTAATCTGAAATGAAAGAAACCCTCTGAAACATGGAACACATCACTTGATAAGGAGAATTGCGGGGCCAGACCCATAGACAGCACATCTCCGCATATTCTGAAATGCCTCAAACCTAACCAGTAACACGTAAAACCGTGGCAATGTTCGGTGATGTTCAGGTTCTCGGCCAGGGTTTCCCAGCTTTTGTCAGACAGGGGGGAAGTCGATGGTATTAGAGACCTTAGTGGGTGAGAAAGTGCGTCTCGATGGGAGTGTGTCAAACACATGCGCTACAGCATTCACTTACTTCAACACACGACTGAAGTGCAGCAGCCGATGAGAAGGCATGAAAGGCTGCACTCATCCTTGCTGTAATATTCGTTGCTGATATTTACATTTGTGCACCAGTAGGGTGTCAAAATCAATACGCACCGCACCTCATTTACATATTTTAGAAACCATTCCTCTTTCTTTTAATAGGAGCTCAAAAAACCCACCCAACCTTTTCCCACATATGCTCAGTAGACAGACCTTACGAGATTCTCCCTCTGGAGATGAACAGTGCATATTTACAAATGGCTACACTCTTAAAAAGCCCAGCCCTCAGAACAGATGGAAAAGAAACGAGCGAGGAAGAAGAGAACAATGAGGCATCCTTAACTGTGAGCGTCTGCACGGAGAGTGGGAGGCTGGAGCGTCTGTTTATAACCACCGCATGACAGTGCAGCACTGGGCCAAAACTCCGGTGCCGGGACACATTACTTACACTTACATAGGTTGCAGTTTTTACATGTTATCCATTTATAACTGGATATTTGCTGAGGCAACTCTGGGTTAAGTACCCTGTCTAAGGGTACAGCAGCAGTGCCCCAGAGTGGAATCGAACCAGCAGCCTTTTGGTTTCAACCCCTAATCCTTACTACTATGCTACACTGACACCCCTTATATGGCAGACAATGTATGACATATACAATATATGGCCAAAAGTATATGGAAACACCTCCTAATTATTGAGTTCAGGTGTTTCAGCCACACCGAATGTTAACAGGTACATAAAATCAAGCACATAACCATGCAATCTCCATAGACAAACCTTGGAAGTAGAATGGGTCGTACTGGAGAGCTCAGTGACTTTAAACTGTCATAGGGTGCCATCTTTGCCACAAGTCAGTTCGCAAAATTTCTACCCTGCTAGATCTGCCCCAGTCAACTGTAAGTGCTATTATTGTCAAGTGGAAGTGTCAGCCACGAAGCGGTAGACCACACTGGGCCACCGAGTGCTGAAGCACATAGCACGTAAAACCCACCTATCCTCTGTCGAATCGCTCACTACAGAGTTCCACACTGTCTCTGGCTGCAATGTCAGCACAAGAACTGTGCGTCGGGAGCTTCATGAAATGGGTTTCCATGGCCGAGCAACTGCACACAAGCCCAACATCACTATGCGCAATGCCAATGTTATTTCATAGTTTTGATGTCTTTACTATTATTCTAAATTGTGCAAAATAGTACAAATAAAAGTTGTGTCTTTGTTGTTGTTGTCAAAAACTTTTGATTGGTACTGTATTTTCATATGTATTTTCATGTGTGCATGTCTGCTTCCTCTGTTTCAGTCCACTGACGCGAACACGTTTCACAAATATGGTGATATTACAGTAGCGACTCCCCCCCGTATTTCATTTAGTTGTCTTCTCCTTTTTTTGAAGGGTGTGTGTTAACAACTCTGTTTAATTAGTAAGCAGAACTTTAGCTTGAAGGCACGTAAAAAGCTACAGAGACAAAGCACCAAAGTTAGTTTGATTTTTTTTTACTGTCATTTTAATATTCCTCTTTGGAACAGTGTTATGTGTTTTCTTGAGCATTCTAAGTTAAGCTTTTCACAATTCTGGTTTTAAAACAATCGAAGCAGACATCAGAAACAATGAGGGGTTAAAGAAACAGACTGTGTCCATTGTTAGTTAGTACAACTGCATTGTAACGTTTATTAAAATAATACTAAAGGTTAATAACGCCTTACAACAAAAGGCCTTCAAATGCAAGCGACACACAGTATAAAGAAAAAGAAAAGTTCATCACAGCTGAGGCACCTTTGACTTCTCCATGAAAAACTACAAATGACTCCATTGTAATTCATTTTAAAATCTTTAAAAAGATAAGCTTTTGGAAATAAAACACAGGGAAAGTGTTCAGCTGGACATACTACACACATCCACAAGCACACGCATGCGCGCGCACGCACACACACACACACACACACACACACACACACACACACACACACACATTTGGCACACTGCATTGACAAACATGTTTAATAACCGTATAGTACATCCATCCAAACACTCCTTCTGCATTTGGTGTTCACAGAATCACTCTACTGTCGGTGCCCATTTAATGATGTCATCCAGCAGATCAGGGACTTTCAACCAGGAGTCAACATAATAATAAGAAGAATAAAATAATGGCAATATGTATTAATTAAAATTGTAATATATAAAGTTCAGTTTATCAGTATCAAACAACTTCCAATGGTATCCTCCACAGAACGGATAAAATTGCATGTACCATTTTATTATTTACCACACCTATGCAAACAAGAGGAAATTTGGCACACAGACAGCATGTTAGCTTGGGGGGGGGGGGGGGGGGGGGGGGGGTGGTGTGGAGGGGGTAATGGTTGCTGTCTTTCTGTGTGGGGGTACGAGCTCTCACACATGTTGAAACCCCTGCACTAAATGATTAAGGATAATAAGGCTTGATACAGGCACGGGTCCTGATAGTGATGTACACTGGAGACCAAACACCTCTCAGAGAAAACCTGCACATGTGCACTTGAATAGGTTTTTTTCCCCCATTTCTTGTTCTTATTGTTCAAACCTGGAGGCGTGTCTGTTAATGTTATTTATTACATACATATAAAATTAGATAGAAAAATACATTATAAACCTGTAACATCAGCTGTAAATATGTCCATGTACTCTTTTTGTTGATCAAACCAATATCAGGATGTTTGATATTGTTAATACAAAGCATGAGTAAAGTTATAACACAGGGTACAGACCACTAACTATGATATATTACAAAGAACAGTCTAAACACACACTCGCTTACACACACACACACACACACACACACACATACACATTCACATGGCAAAAACAAAATAAACAAAAAAAAACCCCACAAAACAAAATCAAAATAGTATAATACTGTCATCAAGGCTTAACAAACTGAGAGAAGTGTAACACTGAGATGTTAAAAGAAGTCAACTTCAAGCTTATTGGATACGACAGTCTCACCCAACAACAAATATATCGATCATCTTTGAAACTATAGGAAGCCTTCATGTTACACTTTTCACCCAGCTAATACTCTATTCCAGGGTCTCCCCATGAGAGATGAGATGGTTCACCTACGCTTGTATTACTCCAAAGTCTATCCGTTATCACACTGCATCAATGGAACCGGGAGGATATAAAACCAAAATGAATATCCAAACAGGAAGATGCACTTATGGCAAGGAATCTATCTAATTATTACAGGCCAGTCTGTTGCATAGTGAGTATAGAGAAGGGGGGGGCACAACAACAATAGCTGATAACACTAATGTAAAGCTCCACCATTTTGATGTGTCACTTTACGAGAGAATTAACATTTTGAAATGACAAAACTATAAGGACAATATTTTTTTAAACATGTCTAATATGCCGCACACATGAAAACATACAACAGGGTCACTGCAATATATGTAATTTTGTGCAAAAACTGTAAATGTTGTAAAATTACATATTTTGAACACATATATTCTGCAATATATGCATACACCTGCAAGTATGAGAGTGGCTATGACTGCTGCATTTTGTAATACAGACTGTATATTTGAGCATGCTTTTTTCCCTAACAGCTTGGGTTTGACGCGTGTTACTCTGTCATGAGGCTGAAGAGGTGTGATGCGGCCCTGCAGATGGCTGCAGGCTGCCGGAGCTATCCTGCAGTCTTGGAAAAGGCCCAGGAGCCAGTGCTGTGACTGAGGGAAACTGGCGTCCAAGTAAACAACTCCTCACAGACTAGGAATGGTCCGCAGGGCAAGACTTGGACATCTGTGAAACAATCTAGACTTGTGTGTAGCCACACATATGTCTGTATGTGTGTGTGTGTGTGTGTGTGTGTGAGTGAGTATAAGTGTGACCTCTACCACAAATTCAGGGTTGGACTACCTTCAATTATCGGAACACAACAAAAATGTGTAACAATAGGGCTGGTGGGAGGTCCAGGGGCTGCTGAGGACTACATTTACAAAGATCTGGAAACTCCCATAAACCCCTCTGCAAAACACAGTGTGATGTTCTATCAGATCTTGTATTTTCTGGTGACATGTCATGACAATCCCCTCTGAGTGGGAATTTTTTCACCTCCAACCAAACCTTGCTTTGTTTTCCCTGTTTCAGATGGCATGGCCGTGCCGTTCGGTCACACTGTTCACTGTGCCGTTGTGTGTCTCTGTTGAGCGTAGCTGTTTTCACGTGGGCAGCTCCAAGTGGAGCGCAACACCTCAACGCTCTCTTAGTACCACCGTCACAATGCAGCATGTTAGATTTTTACTTTCCTTCACCACTGTGAAGCGCTCAGCTGGTGTAACTCCGCGGGAGTGTGGGATGTTCCTAGCCCCTGTCCCAGCTCAGCGGAGCATCGGCTGCTCAGACAGCAGGCTACTCACAGGCTTTGCTCTACTGCCCTGTGCCACACACTAATACACTGGTGAGTGTTTAATAAACCACAACAAAAAAAACGTTTCCCTCAGTCTCAGTATTAAGGAGCCAGATTCAGATTCACACCTCTTAGTCTCTGAAGGATGTCACTCATTCACTGCTACCTGTACTGAAAATCAAGGGAGCTGAGACTGTATTCAACTGGTATGCAGGTAGGAACAGACTGATGTCGCATACTGACTCGATGACCATGAGCAAAGTAAGGCACTTCCATTTTTTTAACACTGTTAACGTTCCACAAAAAAAGGCTGTTTTGGTCGTCAATACCACTCCGTCTACACAGAGAACAGTTTTTGTCTTTCAGAATCACAAACTAAAGGGTTTCTTCTTTGTTAACTTTTTTCTTTACAATACCTGTGTGTATAAAAGGCTAACATTTGTGAAAATATATATTTTGCTCTTCGGCAGCACCCTTGAATCATAAAAGTGTCGATTTTTCCGCTAGTTCAGTTTAGGTTTTCTTCGTTTCTCAACATTTATCTACAATGTCAATACACATAAAGCAGACAGGCAGGCATGGCTTTTTTTAACATCCTTGAAGATGTGTCTTACAAGAAAGTGTTTTTTTTTTGTAAAAAAAAAAAATGCTGCTAAGTAATAGGACATTTGATACATGCACCCTTTGCTGCTGTCTTTGAGTGTTTAGTGTCCTTCCATCTCCACCAAGCCACACCCCTTCCCTTCTTCAGCCCCGCCCCCAGCCCCACCTCCCACATGGTGTCCCTGGTGTCCGTGGTTCTGTCCCTCTCTGATGTGTGACAGATATCAGGGTGCTGGGAGTCTGTGCCCCTGAAAGGCCTTGTATGAGGACTTCTCGTTACTGCAGTGGTACATTCAGGGCCAGGTCTCTCTCTCGGGAGGCCAGAGAGGCACCAGGCTGGAGGGGAGAGTGGTGGAGAGCCCTTTACATGTTTTCACCAGGTCTCTTCTTCAGAGCAGACAAGGAGGAGTAGAAGGAGGAAGAGGTGTGGGTCGTGGGGGGGGTGTGGTTGGGTGTTTATGCGTGTGTGTGTGTGTGTGTGTAGGGGTGGGGTGTAGGACCTCATTATTGCTGTGTGACTATATTCAGTGCAGGTTTAAAGCCGCGATCACCCGACTGGAGAGGGCTGCAGGGAGGTGGCGTTGTCGAGTCACCGTCGGGTTGCTTTGTTAGGTGAAAAGCTGCATCTCGGCTCGCCGCGACCGCGAGACAGACAAGCGAAGACGTTTGCCAGAGAGCTGGTCAGCAGGCAGGCAATGGGCAGGTCATCATTGGGTGAAGAGTTCAGAGGTCAGAAGGTCATAGGTTAGTTGCCTGTGGCGGCTGGGTGGTTAGAAAACAGACAGACAAAAAATAGGAGACAAATAAAAAGAGAGAAAGAAAAAAGGAAACAAAAGAAAAAGATAGAGAGGAGATTAGTTTCAGCTAGTGACGGCTGGATGACAACATGACAAAAACTAATCAACTAAACAGCTAACAATACTGGCAGGCTATCTGACAGAATCTACAAAAAACTCAGTAAAAATCATGAGGACATCATGATTTCACTCACAGATCTACTCCCATCAGTAAGATGTTAAAAAAGCAGAAAATAAAATGAAACTAATATGACTTAATGGTTAGTAGCAGTCAATGGCGAACATCTGGAGATACAGGAGATCAAATTAAAATGTAATCATTTTGACAGAATGAGACAGTACTGGTACCATTCCCTGACTGCTATTAAGCATTAGGACTCTTTCCAAACACAAGCATTAAGAGCTGCTGATAATGGTGGAGGTGAACATGGATGAGTTGTTAAGAGATATGAATTTAAAGGAAATTAGAAATTTAAGATGACACAACTCAGAACCATAATAATCATTTATGGGCCGAACAAGTGTTTGTTGTTGTTTTTTTTACTCAATAAAACTTTATTGCCTTTCAGGTATTTTATGTTCTGTTTACAACATCGTGAAAATATTGGACTCATCGTACAAAGCAACAATAATCATTATGCCTAGCAGTGCGGGCATCAAAGTGAATCTATAAGAACACTAAAACTATTACTTCAGCAAAAACCTTCAACTTTTAAAACTACTGACAGTTTACAGGACACGGAAAATATAAAATGTACTTTCACATAAACACAGAAATTTCTTGTGCTTTGTATAAATCCCTATAACATGTATCAAAAAGTAGAGAAAGGCTCTATGTGGGGCTATAATATCACTATAATATATTTGTGTTTCCTACAAAGAACTGTCTGTATAGAATTGCTATTTCTTTGCAGATCCATTAAATTTGACATTTCATTTACATTTCTGCTTCATAGGTTTTTTTAATATACATAAATTTTATAGATTTTTTTAAGAACCCACTGGTAAATACTATTTTCTTCTGCAAAAATATCAACAGCAACAACAACAACAGCAATAAAAAGAAGCTTACACTTAAAACAACACCAAAAAAGTTGTTATGTGGAATATTTTCTTCAATTCATTCAAGCTGGGCCTTGCTAAACAGCAAAGCCCCACTTAAACCGCTTTTGTCCACTCCACAGTGGTTAGCTGGGGACTCCCCTTTGCGGCCTTGTTGGGATTATATTTTATTCATGAGGTTTGCCATACATTTCCTGGCACGTATCTGCTGGTCTCAGGCAGAGGAGAGGACCATGTTTTCTTCATTCAGTGCAATCTCATCTTTGTGTCATTACTTCATGAATGAACTGAAATTCAGCAGGTGTAAATGCCTAACAGATATAAAGGGCTAAAATATACTCTTAAACAATCTTTAAAAAACAAGAACAAAAAGGAAAAAAAAAAGTGCAAATTGCAGCAGCCGGGTTGAAACACTGTACTCTGATCTACCGACATGGCCAAACCCTTTGCAGGACAGAAGTGAATTCACCCTTTACTGTCTTTTCTCACCCTGCATTGTGAGGAAGAAAGTGGAGGCAAGTTTATTTTAAACACTGCTACCCCTGACTCCACATTGCACAGACTGATATCAGGGTGAACCACTTCCTCAGACACTGAAGCAAGGTGTCAGATCATAGAAGCACCAAGACAGTTTCTGTATCTGGATGTGTAATGTCAGGAAAAGTCTACTGATGCAGAATCAAACTTCAACCAAATGAAAAATAAATAAATAAATAAATAGAGGAGGAACAGATTTGTTGACATGAGTCTTCGTGGTCTGACAGATTTAGCCGAGCCGGTGTTCAGACACCTGTTGTGCGGAGAGACCGTGGCTCTTTTCCACATGCAGGTGCGATGATGACGCTGGCTGTGCTGTTTCCCATAGCTTTTGCTTTTGTTAATCTTGGTTTCACCCCCCTGTTATTCTGTTGCGTGTGCAGAGCCTGCCTCTCTCAGTAATGAGTCATTTCACAGCACAGGCAATAACACTGCCTCCTACTCTCTGCTGAGCATGTGTGTTTGTGCACATGCATGTATGTGCGTGTGTGTGTGTTTGTATGTGTGCATGTATGTATATGTGTGTATGTGTGTGTGTGTGTGTGTGCCTGTGCTGTGCGTGCATGTCTATGTATACACTGCAACACTGGGAGGAGAAATTTGCTCTTTTTAAATAAATCAGAAAATGTTCGGCGCGTTCTTGCCATCCAAACAATCCCTGATTTATTGAAAGCACATGCTGTTCAAAATTTTGACAATAGCTGCAGCACAGCCCAACACTGACCAACAAACATGTGGTTTAAATAAATCACAGATTATCTGTAGCCTAACAGGATATGTGCAGGTTCCTTCCACTCCCTTTTTGTGTCTAGTCATTCAGCTCAGCAGCTGACAAAAATCTGGGAGTGACTGTGTTATTCTGTTTACTGTGTTACAGTATTGTTTTGGCACAGTTTGTTTCCAATAGCCGTTTGTACGGCGTGACGGGCCATCAGAGCCAGTCCTACAGGCCAGCACAGTGGTTCCCTTCGGCCTAGCTTACAGATTACTAAACTGCATAGTGTGAGCATTCAGGCTTATTACAGTGATAAAAAGGTATAAAACAAATTGGGAGTGAAAATAGGTAGTAAACCAATGTAGAAAGCATTGTGAGGGAATAAACATGTTGTCAGTACCTTTTTCAATTGGCAGAACATAACAATTGGTCCAAAAAAAAAACAACAAAAATAAAACTACCAGCCAAAAAAGCAGTAGGAATGCAATAAAACAAACATAAAGTAAGATGCCAAACAATAAAAAAGACACTTTCCTTAAAGTGGAACCTTGAATGAGGTGAGGACAAGGTGGGACAGAGTCCATTTTAATGGAGTGTCACTACGCTCATGTGGTACCAGCGCCAACACTAATTATCTAATTACCTGCTAATAAGCCCAAATATGTGACACCTTCTGCCTCCTGTTATTTCCCTAGCCGAAAACTCTCAGGGGGCTCCTGTGACAAGTTTTAACTGCAGCCAGCTCCCTGGCAAATTATCGGCCCTCTTTATTTATCCTCATGCTGCCCTACCAGCTTTCACCCAGAATCACTAATGGTACAAACACTGTTCGAGTTAAAGGAGTTTATGTTGTCTGACTGGGACATTAAAAAGTGCGCGTGCTGTTCCTCACCTTTACCAAAGGGGGAATCCCTGTTAAAGAGCCCCTGTTTCATAAAGCAATAAAACAGATTCATTTGTAATTGTTACTTGGGTCTGTAACCAACCCACCAGCAAAACAACGTCTACTACAAACCCCAGAATGCACTGCACCCTTCCTCTCTGAGCTCAGAAATGTCACTGCTGCACGCTGCGGACTGGAGGAGAAGGGGATGAGCATGTTTTGCGGTCTTATACTGGGATCCTAAAAGAACTGACTTCTTGTTTTTAATCCAGTGGTCAGGCAATATGTATGCTGAGAAATGAAGGGACAGTTCCTGGCCTTTGTGAAGACCTGGCGCTCTTTATTTGGACACCCACTAAAGTGAAAGGTAAGGAACAGCCTTTAAACATGTCTGTCCTGCGGTGTAGTGTAACTTTAAATATGGTGCATGCAGGTACACAGATGTCTGCAGGAAAACCCAACATGCACACACAGCTCTCCCAAATAATAGGACTGTGTGGTGGCGTGAATCTAAGCTGGGTCTAAGACTACAGAATAGTTCGGTCTAACAAAAAAAGAAAACCTGACAACTCTTCTTCACTGCAACACAACTGTGACCCTTTAAAGGGTTTAATTCATGTGTGCATACAGTACGTGCAATGTGGTTTCTGAGACAGTAGGTATGTAGTTTATGTGTTCATTGACGTCTAACAGTAAGTAACACAGTGTACATGTCTATATTTTACTTTAAGACTGTCTAAATCAGATGTTTTTTGTAGTTTAGAAAGCAAGTGTAGACTCTGGGGGCTGTAATTACGGTTTGATATTCTCCAGTGGTCATAAACTTTGTTGAGAGAACTAACAGACGCACAAAGGGGCCGGCAGCTGTATGCTTTAGCACGCATTGTTTTATGTTTTGTGGTTCCTCTCGCCAACCACTGGGAAAATGGGCCAAACCCCTTCAGCATCCACATCCAAAGTTACCAAGACCTGGTCCTGCGGAGCCCCTAACAGGACATGGAGAGGAAAGACGTTTACCATGATTCTGAGGGAATGGCTTATCTCAAGGGGGCAATTTAATGTCTCGTGGGAAAAAGGTCCTTATCTCGAAGGAACAATTCAGTATCTTGACACGATAAATTCCCTACCTCTCTCCAGTCATCCTGTGTTAGGAGAGCTAAGTTCCTTTGAAAAAAGGATGTTGTTTCATCAAGATACTAAGTTGATCCACTGAGATAAGGATATTATTCCCTAAATATTTTAAGCTGCCTCCTCAGGATGTTGTTCCTTCGAGATACACAGTAGTTGACTCCAGAGATAAGGATCTTACTTTGCTGAAATATGTTGGACTTCACCTCCAAAGAGCGTTCCCCCTGAGATATTAAGTTGTTCTCATAAGACACGGATGCCGTTCCCTCAAGGTGCTGATTTGTTCCCTTGACATAAACGCCTCTCTCCATGTCCTCCTCAGGGACTCCACGCGGCCTGCAGGAACTGCATTTCCCATCTTCCCCAGGCCAACGGGTGTCATGCAGCACTGAACATGGTCACAAAGCGTGTTGCAAAGCAGGTCTCCACCAACAGCGAGCGCGGCAGCGGGTCGGGGGTGAAACGTGTGAGAACTGGGTCTAAACTAACCTCTGTCGGTGGTCACTATCCTTTGGTAAGGATGGACACGCATTTCGTGCCTTCGAACCTTAGCTGCCACTGCACCTGCTTAAATCGCAACAACACCAAAGCAAAGTTAGATGATTCACCTTTACACACAGTTTCGCAATAACACTCTTTTCATATATTTATATATGAAATTTATATATATATATATATATATATATATATATATATATATATATATATATAAATTCTAACACACCTAGAAATTAAGGAGCTAAAAGAAGATATTTTTCAAAATAAGGCACAATATTTTTTTTTAAAAAGTATATGTACATAATTTCTAACGCAGTGGCAGTCTGTTTCCACTGAACTGCCAGTTAACCAGATGGAGCCATTCAGCTCTGACTCCCCAGTACAGGATCACTGATAGCACAAATAGCCTTTACTAATCACACAATCACAACACAAGCAGGAATGCTTCACAATCTTTCCAGTAAACCCTTCAATATTTAAATATAATACTGGTAACAAGGTAACAAACATGGGGATGGCAGCAGGCATGCCCCCAGCCTCAGTTCTGATGCTTTAAACTAACGAGTAAAAAAAGAAATTAAGTGATTAGCAAAATGAGACAGTATATTTTGTTGTTGTTTCCACCAAATGAAAGCAGTCAGTCAACATTTATGAAAAACTAATGTGCATGTCAACATATGGTAAAATATGAAATCCAAAGGATGTGGCACATATTTTCAATATATAAACAGATATATGGCATATATTTTCAAAAATACCAATATAGCCAGTTTCATATATTCAATGCATTTATGTGCATATATTGTAGATCATGTTTTTTTACATACGGTTATAGACCATATATAACATATGTAACTTTTGAATACATTGTACAATGTATTTCATAATAATATTATATGAAAGAAGAACTTATATGTACTCACATATATTAAAAACATGTCCTTGTAATTTGGATTTCACATTTGAACAACACAAAGGAAACACGCATCTCTGTCCAGTGTACTGTACTGTACACAAACTTACGAGTACGTGCACACACACACACACACGCACACGCACACACACACACACACACACACACACGCACACACACACACACACACTTGTGACAGTATCTCCAGTGTAAACATCAGTAGGAAGGGGCGGTGTGACTCTGACTAGCTGTTCTTTTTTCCTGTTTTCCACTATGAAACAAAGCAAGCGTTAGCACACAGACTAGCACGCAGTTGGGGCGTAGGCTCAGTGAGATGGGTCTTGAATGCTTTTAGCCTTTGGTGGGGAAAGCCATACCTGAGGAATAAAGGAAGGGCACTTCAATTAGAGTCTGGGCTGTCTGTCCTCAGAGAAACATCACACAACATGTTCTCCCCTGACCTTGTCTCATGATCCTAGCTTGACCCCCACTGCAAATCCCCCACTCTAGGAAAGCCACTGAGAGAGGAAGGCTGCTCATGCCAAACCTGAGAGTACTGGGACTCTGAGCCTTTCATGCTCTCTGTCTCTGTCTGTCTGTCTCTCTCCCTCTCAAAAAGGCAAACAATGCATATAGGAACCAAAACTTCAGATACCAATAGTATTTTCTAAAGGAGAGAAAATAGTGAAATAGTGAAAAAATCCTGAAATTTCCCTATTTAGTTATTACACTGGTTTCAGTATGTCAGTGTCTTGCCTGTGGGGGAAAACGTCAGGGCTTTGAGGACAGAGTGTAGGAAGACAGAAAAATCTTGAAATCTTGTGTGCAGGAACTGTGCGTGGTTGAACCTTGGTTCAACAGTCGACAGCACTGTCTTAATGTCCCAACCTGCACTATTCAGCTCATCCCTTTCATGACACAGATTCATCAGAAGAAGAGAAAAATCCATCAATGGTTGGCTTTCTCTTAAGTTGCTCGTTGAGATATATATGTTACAATTCAGTCAATATATAGCTTTTGTCATGGGGGGAGCTGCATTGCTTACAATTTTAAAACTTCCCATCAGGCAAACAAACCCATCCTTAGAGCTGGGCACAGTACCTTCCTCACAGGTTAAACTGTCGGTTTCCCCCTCCCTCAGCCTGACATGGCAACCCTGCGGTATTTCCTTTAAGATATCTGAAACTGCCCTGCTGTGGTTCCACACCTTGGATTTGGGCTGCTCCTGACAGATTCCTACTTTGGAAGAGTTGAACTGCCCAGCCACTCAATGTGGCTGGCGCAGTGCTGGCCAATCAAGAGACCACAGTCAAACTGGTTTTAGATGCAGAGGGCATGTAGAGTAATTCTCTGTGTCTGCTACAGGGGAAGAGGCAAATCAGTGCAATTCACCCCCACAGTTCCCTGGAGTCTCT